>NC_141995.1:3522271-3597271 GCF_049901715.1 Pseudonaja textilis
TCTTTCCTTCCTACTCTAACCTCCATCCTTCCCACTTTTCTATTCCTTCCTTTCTTCCTTCCTTAGTTTGTTCCTTCCATCCATGCATCCATCCATCTCTCCTCCCTTCCTACCGCACTTTAACCTCCATCCTTTCCTCTCTCATTTCCCTTCCTTCTTCCCTTCCCTTCCTCCCTTTGTTCCCTCCATCCATCATCTCTCCTTCCCTTTCTCACTCTAACCTCTATCCCTCCCTCTTTTCTTTCCTTCCTTTCCTCCTTCCCTTGTTCCTTCCATCCATCCATCATCTCCGCTCTCTTCCTTCCTATTCTAACTTCCATCCCTCCCTTTCTCATTTCCATCCATCCATCCATCCATCCATCCATCCATCCATCCTTGCTCTCACCCACATCATTCCTCCCTCCCTCTTTCCCTCCCTCCTCTCCCCCTTTCTCTCTTTCTCCTCTGTCCCTCCCTCCCTTCTTTCCTCTTTCTTCCATGAAGTTCCTTGCTTGTTTTTCTCACTTTGTTCATTCTGGAACAAAACAGTAACACTGCGAGAGAACAACTTTCATTTCTGAGCGACGGTAAACTTTGCAAGGAGTTTCACCTCAGCTGCCGCTTTGAACTTTTGGGAGGAATTATTTCAATAAAACCGATTAATGTCTCCTAGATGCAATTTTGGATTCAGTGTGGAATGTCAGACTGAAATTCTGAAGCCAAATTGAACGTTTACCTTCTGGGATTAATCTGTGCAACACTGACAGAAGTGGGGAAAGGTTATATACATCTATCACATTTTGGGGCTCGAGAAGAACAATTTTCTTACCGGAAGGGGTACCTGCTCCGGTTCCTCATTCCTGGAATATCTTGGTTAAAATCCATGAACACCAACCAGTAGTCAGAGGACAAGATGGGAGCTCCTTAATTTCACAATGCATGGACAGTTAACCAGAGTTTCAACTGGGAATCTGCAAGCATCCTAGACCAAGTTAAGGATGCTCCCAGATGATAGGTAGGTAGGTAGATAGATAGATAGATAGATAGATAGATAGATAGATAGATAGACATGAGAGAGATGATAGATATAGATTGATATAGATAGATGACAGGTAGATAAAGAAAATGAGAGTAGACTAAAATATATATAGATAGATGATATTTATTTTCATAGAGAGATAGATAGATGATAGATGATAGAGATAGATAGATAGATAGATAGATAGATAGATGATAGATAGATAGATAGATAGATAGATAGATAGATGATAGATAGATAGATAGATAGATAGATGATAGATAGATAGATAGATAGATAGAGTAGATAGATATAGATAGATGACAGACAGACAGACAGATAGATAATTAGATAGATAGATAGATGATAGATAGATAGAACTGTAGTTAACCGTTAGATAGATAGATGATGAATAGATAAAATATAGATAGATAGATAGATGATTGATAGATAAAAGATAGATAGATAGATAGATAGATAGATAGATAGATAGATAGATGATAGATAGATAGATAGATAGATGATAGATAGATGATAGATAGATAGATGATAGATAGATAATAGAGTGAATTAGGGTCAGTGGTAGGATTCAAAAAAATTTACTACCGGTTCTGTGGGCGTGGCTTGGTGGGCATGTCAAGGGAAGGATACTGTAAAATCTCCAGTCAGAGGTGGGATTTGCCGGTTCTCCAAGCTACTCAAAATCACCACTACCAGTTCTCCAGAATATATATATCAGACAAACTGGCCATCAACTCCCACATAGAGAGAAACAACATTTACACATCATTCAATAAGATACAATTAAAAAGCCAAAAAAGAAACAAAAAGATCAGGCCTCTCTCCTCCTCCTCCTCCTCCTCCTCCTGCACCTGCACCACTCCCTTCTAGCATTGATGATGTTATCCAGTTGGGTCATGAAACATCTGCAAGAAAACCACCAAGCTTAGAGAGCACCAAGGACCTCCACGCTTGGTTAAAAAAAATCCAATGTCCAAGTGCTTCAGAAAAATCCGCATGGAAGGCCTGCTCTAACTTCCCTTATTCACCTCCCCTCTGACTTCACACCAGGCCGTAAAGCAACATTCTCCAACTCGATTATATATTTATTTTCATCGCCCTTTAGTGCTTCGTGTAAGCAGAGCACTTTGTCTCTATTAGTAAATAATCTCAATGATGATGCAATCAAAGTTTTTTTTTTATTATTATTCCTGAGCTTTGACAGCGAGCCAGCGAGAGAAGCTTATCTTAACGCCCCATATGGCAAAAAAAATCCTAACTCTGTCTGCTCAGAAACACATCCAGTGGAACTTTTAATGCCAGGGAAATATAATTAAGATTGCAGCCTTTACAAGTCCGGGCCTGAGGTGTAACGCAAAACACAGATTTATCTCACGCACGGTTGAGCCTTTTAGCTCCTGTGCGGTGCAAGGATAAACATTTCTGAATTCCAGTTTGCTTCATCTATTATCCTTACGGTTGGTTGCGCAGCCAGCCAGGTGTTCAGGATGGATTTGGCATTTTCCTCTGCCTCTGGAGTCCTTCCCAAGGACCCAGGATAGGCAGATGTGAGGTGTTTGAAGGAGTTTAAGGTCTCATCACAGGATGCGGTCTTGACTCTATCCCTCTGTTAAGGCAGCCTAGGATTGCATTGGCTTTGGGGGCCACCCCACACGTGGCTGGCTCATATATAACAGAATAAGAGAATAACACAGTTGGAAGGAACCTTAAAGGTCTTCTAGTCTAGCCTAACCAGGGGTGGACTGCTGGGGGTTTGCAGGGGCTCGGGAGAGCCCCTAGCTAAGACTCTGGCGGGGCTCACAGAGCCTCCAATAACCTCAGAAAGACAAGCAGCAAGGGAACAGCTCTTAGTAGGTTTAATTGAACTTCTGGGCATTTAGCCAAGTGCATTTCACACCTCGTAAAAGTGTTACAAGCTAGATAAACAATCCACTCAGTGCTTGTGAGGGAGAGCTAATAGGTCTCACTGTCGAGAGATTTCTCCTTAGTTCTAAGTTGCTTCTCTCCTTGATCAGAATAAAATGACAGAGTTGGAAGGGACCTTGGAGGTCTTCTAGTCTAACCCCCTGCTCAGGCAGGAAACCCTAGAGCATTTCAGACAGTCTATTTTAAAAAAAACTTCCAGTGTTGGAGCCTTCACAAGTTCAGAAGGAGAGCCATTCCACTGATAAATTGTTCTCAGTGTCAGGAAATCGTATTTTTTGGTTGCTTCTCTCTGTGATTAGCTTGATTTGGGGACTAGAGGCCAAAACCTACGATGAACGGTTGCAGGAACTGGGCTTGGCTAGTCTAAGGAAGAAAAGGACCAGGGGAGACAGGAGAGCAGCCTTCCAATATTTGAGGGGCTGCCCCAGAGAGGAGGAGGGGGGTCAAGCTATTTTCTAAAGCACCGGTAGGCCAGACAGGGAATAATGGATGGAAACTGAACAAGGAGAGATTTAACCTAGAAATAAGGAGAAATTTTCTGACGGTGAGAATAATCAACCCATGGAACAAAAGCTGCCTTTGGACGTTGTGGGAGCTTCATCACTTGAGACCTTCAAGAAGAGCCTGGACTGCCATCTGTCAGAAATGGTGTAACGCCTCCCGCTTGATCAGGAGGTTGGACTAGATGACCTATAAGGTCCCTTCTAATTCTGTTAATCTGAATCTAACTAATAAGATCAAAGGCCTGGAGACTAAAACCTACGATGAACGGTTGCAGGAACTGGGCTTGGCTAGTCTAGGGAAGAGAAGGACCAGGGGAGACAGGAGAGCATCTTCCAATATTTGAGGGATTGCCACAGAGAGGAGAAGCGGGTCAAGCTATTCTCCAAAGCACCCAAAGTCCAGACAAGGAAGAATGGATGGAAACTGAACAAGGAGAGATTCAACCTGGAAATAAGGAGGAATTTTCTGACCGTGAGAACAATCCACCCAGGGAACAGAAGTTGCCCTCAGAAGTTGTGGGAGCGCCATCACTTGAGACCTTCAAGGTGAGACTGGATGGCCCTCTGTCGGAAACGGTGTAAGGTCTCCTGCTTGGGCGGGGGGGGGGGGTTGGACTAGATGACCTCCAAAGTCCCTTCCAACTCTGTTCATCTGTATCTGTAAACCAGCTCCCGTCCGTCGCTTCTTGTCCTGCTTTCAGATCCTTTGCAGAATAAGTCAAACCCCTTCCTTCTTTGTGGCAACCTGTCAAATCTCAGAGGACGGCTATCATGTCCCCTGCGCTCCTCCTTTGCGTTAAACCCGACGCAAGCCCCTATTTTCAGTGCGGCGGTTAACGTCTGACTGTCGCTAAACGAATGCCAATCAAGGACTCCGTGTTCTCACGCTGGATGAGGCTGCAACTCTCGCCCGTCACCCCGACCGGGAAGCCTGCATTTCCGACAAGCCGAGATGCGCATTCGGCACTTCAAGGAGAACTTTATTTCTTTAAATAGTTTCCTCGGGAAATCTTATTCTTAGCTTGAAGTCAAACGCTTTCTGCTTGGTTCAGCACAACTCCTGGATCAGCTTTGATGGGTAAATTAGAGGCTGCCCTCCGCTTTCATCCACTTCCTTGCAATTTGCACCTTAGAAAAGAATCAGCGGAAATCTTTCCAAAATCAGGAAACGGTGCGGGGCGGAGAAATAAACCCTTTCTTTGGATGAAACAACTGAAAGTTTGTCTTCTCTAAAACGGGGGTTGCTAACCAGTGGGCCAGGGACCACTGGTGGTCCAAGAAAAAATGGTGGTCCGCAGAGAAATATCCCCCCCCCGCCGCCCCCTGCCAGCAATTAATCCAGGCTGTGCGGGAACACAAGGCTGTGCCACCCACATGGCCCGCGGGAACAATGTGTGGCGGAGGTGGATATTGGGGGTGGGCCACACTTTCCACAATGGCCAACCTGACCCTGGTTGAACCAGTGGTTAAATTATTTGAATCCCGCCACTGACTAGAACTCACCATCTCCTGGTTTCTAACCAGTGCCCTTTGTTGTTGTTAGTTGCGAAGTCATGTCCAAGCCATCTTGACCCCATGGACAATGTTTCTCCAGGCCTTCCTGTCCTCTACCATCTTCTCTTTAAGTTCACGCCGACTGTGATGACCCAAAGGAGCGTGGCCAAAAGGCAACGCAGCCAGATAATCCGTAGGAGTCCCTTTATTAGCTCCAACTTTGCCCCCGGTGTCCTGGTTACCTTCTGGGCTGGAGAAAAACTCTCCCAGGAACAGCCTTTGGCTGCAGGGAATCAAGTCCAAAACGTGGTCAACAAAAACTGTAACTATAAGTCCAATCAAGGCAAAATGAGGTCATTAGTCCAGCAGGGCAAGTGAAGGAATTCCAGATGTGAAGGAACGGCAGTAATTCAACACGGTTGGGAGGATGCCAGGAATGCAGAGAACCAAAGTCAACACGTGATAAACTCACGTTTGTTCCCAGCGGATGCCGCACTTAGCTTGTATCTCTTTTAAGCTCTCATTCCCAGGTGTGGCTAATGAAGGGAATCAGGGCCCTTTCCTCCCCCATAAGCCATGCAACCCCTGTTGCTCCCTTCTCTGTTCCTCCCTGCATGCTCTAGGATGAAGAGGGGGTGGGCCTGGGTTTTGCTCTGAACTCCCTCTCCCTTGTTCTACCTCCCCCCCCTGCTCTGCCCAGTTGGACTTTGCCCTTCCCCAGTTTCCTCCACAGCCAATGGTGCCACACTCCTCCTCCCTGTCAGTTGTTTGGCTTCCTCCTCAGATTCAGACTCTGACAGGGGCTTCTGTGACTCTATCCAGCCATCTCCTTCTCTGCCACCCACTTCTTCTTTTGCCCTCCCTCGTTCCCAGCATTCGGCTCTTCTACAGGGAGTCCTTCCTTCCTTCTCATGAGGTGGCCAAAGTCTTTGAGTTTCCTCTTCAGGATCTGGCCTTCTCAAGAGCAGCCAGGGTTGATCTCCTCCTCTAGGACCGAACAGTTGGTCTCCTTGCCTTCCAATGGATTGTAGTGGTAAAACCGGCGCCTTGACCACTACAATAAAAAGGGCCTGCAAGATGCAAAGAAGATGTCGAGGTTGGCCAAGCCAATGATCAAGGAAGACCTCCTGTCAATCCCCCGAAGGAAGAGCAATGAGGACTTCTGGTAAACACAAGAAAAGTTGGGTGACACCATCAAAGCTAACAAATCAATTCTGTGCAGCCTTTCATGGTCTGCCTTGAAATGCTCTGGATTCCCGCTGAGGGCAGCCATCCCAATTTTGCCCTAGAACCACGCGGCTTTTGATGACGGAGCCAAACCAGGGAGATGAAAGAGAAGCGAGCTTGCCTTTCAGAACAAAGAGGCAGAGGGAGTGCAGAAGAAGAAAAAGAAGGGGAGGAGGAAGGGAGGGGGAGGAGGGAGGAGGAAGAGAAGGAGGAAGAGGGAGGGAGGAAAAGAGAAGGAGGAAGAGGGAGGGAGGAGGGAGGAGGAAGAGGGAGAAGGAAGAGAAGGAGGAAGAGGGAGGGAGGAGGAAGAGAAGGAGGAAGAGGGAGGAGGAAGAAAAGGAGGAAGAGGGAGGAGGAAGAGAAGGAGGAAGAGGGAGGGAGGAAGAGAAGGAGGAAGAGGGAGGGAGGAGGAAGAGAAGGAGGAAGAGGGAGGAGGAAGAGAAGAGGGAAGAGGGAGGGAGGAGGAAGAGAAGGAGGAAGAGGGAGGGAGGAGGAAGAGAAGGAGGAAGAGGGAGGGAGGAGGAAGAGAAGGAGGAAGAGGGAGGAGGAGGAAGAAAAGGAGGAAGAGGGAGGAGGAAGAGAAGGAGGAAGAGGAGGGAGGAAGAGAAGGAGGAAGAGGGAGGGAGGAGGAAGAGAAGGAGGAAGAGGGAGGAGAAAGAAGAGGAAGAGGGAGGAGGAGGAAGAGAAGGAGGAAGAGGGAGGGAGGAGGAAGAGAAGGAGGAAGAGGGAGGGAGGAGGAAGAGAAGGAGGAAGAGGGAGGGAGGAGGAAGAAAAGGAGGAAGAGGGAGGAGGAAGGGAAGGAGGAAGAGGGTGGTGGAAGAGGGTGGAGGAAGAGAAGGAGGAAGAGAAGGAGGAAGAGGGAGGGAGGAGGAAGAGAAGGAGAAAGAGGGAAGAGGAAGAGGAGGAGGAAGAGGAGGAGGAGAAAGGAGGAGGGGGAGGGGAGGAGGAGGAGATTATTTCTGTAAACTGTTGAGTTTTCCACAAAGGCAGACTGAAAATTGGGGAGGAGGGACTTCGTGTGATTTAACCCGTCGCTCCCGCGCTCTGACGGAGGCCCAGGCATGCTCCGCAACGTTAATGGGTAAAGGGTTCAATCAGTGAAATGGAGATGAACGTGTGAAGTGCGCCCTTTGGTGACGAGCCCTCGACAAGAGCTCCTTTTGAAGATCTCACCCCCCCTAAGAAACAGGGAACCTGCTTAAAATGCAATTGACTCCCGTTATCTATCATTAGGGAGGCAAAAGGCTTGGCTCTGTTTTATTATATAATGGAAGGTGAGCTTCTGTAGATTACGACGGATTAAAATCAACAGAAAGCTGCGTCGAGGTGATTCAATCCTGTTAGAAATGGTTCAATTGTTTAGGCTGGAAAGAGTCGTCTCCTTGAAGGTCCGCTAAGAAGGGGGTCCTCAGATGTCTGGATCAAACGTGGTCAACCCCATGGAGAAAGGCAACGGGGAAAATCCCTCCCAAATCCACCTCCAGAGGAGCTGCGAAAACCCCTTTATGGAGGGACAACGCGAAGAACGACGCCCAGTCACAGCTTGGAGATGACGCACAGGAAGTCCTCGACTGACAGCCTTAAGGGATCTTGGCCTATCCGGGTTGTAAGTCAGGAGCACCAAGGACCCCACAGTCCTCCTCCTCCTCCTGTCTACACCCACCCCCCTTTCGCTTCTAGCACGGAGGATGTGACCTAGTTGGGTCATGAAACATCTGCAAGAAAACCACCAAGTTCAGAAGGCACCAAGGACCCCACAGTCCGTTTCTTCCTCTTCCTCCTCCTCCTCCTCTCCTTCGTTCGCCTCCTTCTCTCCTTCCTTCTCATCTACTTCCTTTTTCTCCTCCCCTGCACAAACCCCACTCCCTTCTTGCACTGATGAGGTTACCTGGTTGGGTCATGAAACGTCTGCAAGAAAACCACCAGGCTCAACCCTACAGTCTTCTTCCTCCTCCTCCTCCTCCTCCTCCTCCTCCTCCTCCTCCTCCTCTCTTCAAACACCCCTCCCTTCTAGCCCTGATTTTGTTACCTGGTTGGGTCACGAAATGTCTGCATCAAGCTCAGAGAGCACGAAGGACCCCACATCCTTCTTCCTCCTCTTCTTTCTTCTCCTCCTCTTCCTCCTCTCCACAAACCCCCTTCCCTCCTAGCATTGATGATGTTACCTAGTTGGTTAGTGAAACGTCAGCAAGGAAAAGCGAAATGGCTGTAGAGATTTCCAGTCATCCAGTTCATGAGGTGATTTTTTTTCAAGGGGCAACTGGACTTCCTTTGAAGATGTTTCGCTTCTCATCCCAGAAGCTTCCTCAGCTCTGACTGGATGGTGGAGAATGGAAGGATTGACACTCCTTGCAAACCGCTGGTCATTTGCATCCTTTTTAGAGAGTCGTTGAGGCAACTTGGAGGTTTCTGTGTGTCCTCAGTTGTTTTTCAAGAGGCGACTGGACTTCCTGGTTTTCCTTTGAAGACGTTTCGCTTCTCCTCCAAGAAGCTTTTTCAGCTCTGATTGGATGGTAGAGAGTGGAAGGATTTCTACTCCTTGCAGACAGCTGGTCATTTGCATCCTTTTTAGAGTCGTTGAGGCCGCTTGGAGGTTTGTCTGTGTCCTCAGTTGTCCCAGAGCTGTTTTTTTTTTTTTCAAAAGGCAACTGGACTTCCTGGTTTTCCTTTGAAGACGTTTTGCTCGTCTTCACAGCAAAATGCCTCCAAAGATCAGAGCTGAAGAAGCTTCTGGGATGAGAAGCGAAACATCTTCAAAGAAAAAAACAAGAAAGTCCAGTTGCCTTTTGAAAAAAAAAACACTTCTGGGACAACTGAGGACACAGATAAACCTCCAAGTGGCCTCAACGACCCTTTTAAATGTTGCAAATGACCGGCTGTCTGCAAGGAGCACAAATCCTTCCCTTCCCCGCCATCCAGTCAGAGCTGAAGAAGCTTCTGGGATGAGAAGCGAAAGGTCTTCAAAGGAAAACCAGAAAGTCCAGTCGCCTCTTGGAAAAAAAGGAAAAAAAAGCACCTTTGGGGGCATCTGCAAGAAAATTATCCAGCTCTGAGTGCAGCAAGGGCCTCACCCGTAGAGGCACATGCGTGGTTTTGTGTTAGTCTTGGCTCCTGACAACTTCATGGGCAAAACCATGTGGGTTTCTTGGCAACCTTTCCGGAAATATCTTGGCATCGGCTTCCCCCTGGGCTGAGGAAGAACGACCGAATCAAAGTCACTTCAGGTGGGCATCCTGCCTAAGTAGGACATTTGGATGTTCTTGGTCCTCAGCCCGGAGCCTGGAGCCCCTACGCCGAGCCCTCTCTCTCTCTCTCTCTCTCTCTCTCTCTCTCTCTCTCTCTCTCTCTCCCTCTCTCATGCAATCGTCCATAAATCTGTCCAATTTCCTGGGGAAACCGTCCAAAACTGGAGGAGACTCCTGCGTCTTGTCATGAACCCGCAATCCACAGATTGATTGGCACTCGTCTAAAGGGGCCCTGGATTTTTCCATCACCCTGGAAAGAAAAATGATAATAGAGAATGGAATGGAATGGAATAGAATAGAATAGAAAAATAGAATGGAATAAGAAGAATAGAATAGAATAGAATAGAATAGAATAGAATAGAATAGAATAGAATAGAATAGAATAGAATAGAATAGAATAGAATAGAATAGAACAGAATAGAATAGAATAAGAAGAATAAAATAGGATAGGGTAGGGTAGGGTAGGGTAGGGTAGGATAGGATAGGATTAGAACTAGAGAAGAGAAGAGAAGAGAAGAGAAGAGAAGAGAAATATAGAATAGAATAAGAACTGTAGAATAGAATAAAATAGAATAGAATAGAATAGAATAGAATTAGAACTATAGAAGAGAAGAGAAGAGAAGAGAAGAGAAATATAGAATAGAATAAGAACTGTAGAATAGAATAGAATAGAATAGAATAGAATAGAATAGAATAGAATAGAATAGAATAGAATAGAATAGAATAGAATTAGAAATAGAGAAGAGAAGAGAAGATAAATATAGAATAGAATAAGAACTATAGAATAGAATAGAATAGAATAGAATAGAATAGAATAGAATAGAATAGAAATATAGAATAGAATAGAAATATAGAACAAAATAGAATATAGATTAGAATATAGAATAGAATAGAATAAAAAAATAGAATAGAATAGAAAAAGAATAGAAATATAGAATACAATACAATAAAAAATAGAATAGAGTAGAGTAGAATAGAGTAGAGTAGAATAGAATAGGAATAGACCTGGAAGGGACCTTGGAGGTCTTCTAGTCCAACCCCCTCCCCTGCTCAAGGTGGGCAGACCACTCCAGACAAAAGGCCATCCAATCTCTTCTTAAAAACCTCCGGGGACGGAGCGCCCGCGATTTCTGGGCGCAAGCTCTTCCACCGGTTCATTGTCCTATATAGCTCAATAGCTAATTTGGGAGAACATATGAAGATCTTTTGCAGGCACGTCCTTCACACGATGCAGGCCGGGCGTCCTTGAACTTAGGACCATTTGTTTAGTGACCCAAGTGAGAACGGCACTGAAAAAAAAGGGCGACGTAGAACTCTTTCTCCCACCCACCGCCAGGGTCATGTGATCAGGATTTCAGAATCCATCGGCGGATTCTATCGGCTCTCGGGTTCTGCGTGGCCAGCAACTCTTCGATTGGGAGGGGCAGGTTGGGTTGTCGGAGTCTCTTCATGGATTGGAATAGAGGTTGGTAACAAGGTCAGCCAAGGAAGAGGACTAGCAACCTCTTCTCTTGCCTCCCGTCGAGTCCCAGCTGATCGGCTGGGTCTCCTTGGGTTGCCCTGCACAGGAGAAGGGAGCTGGAAAGCAGGTTAGTGGGGTGGGGAGGGAAGGGAAGGGGGATTCTGCAGTATATCCTTCCCCTGCCACGCCCACCAAGCCACACCCACCAAGTACCACACCCACGGAACAGCATACCCACCAAGCCACGCCCACAGCTGATCGGCTGGGTCTCCTTTGGGTGCCCTGCACAGGAGAACGGAGCTGGAAAGCAGGTTAGTGGGGCAAGGAGGAAGGTGGATTCTGCAGTATATCCTTCCCCTGCCACACCCACCAAGCCACACCCACCAAATACCACACCCCCAGAACAGCATACCCACCAAGCCACGCCCATAGCTGATCAGCTGGGTCTTCTTTGGAGTGCCCTGCACAGGAGAACAGAGCTGGAAAGCAGGTTAGTTGGGTGAGGAGGGAAGGGAAGGGGATTCTGCAGTATATCCTTCCCCTGCCACACCCACCAAGCCACACCCACCAAATACCACACCCACGGAACAGCATACCCACCAAGCCACGCCCATAGCTGATCAGCTGGGTCTCCTTTGGTTGCCCTGCACAGGAGAACGGAGCTGGAAAGCAGGTTAGTTGGGTGAGGAGGGAAGGAAGGGGATTCTGCAGTATATCCTTCCCCTGCCACACCCACCAAGCCACACCCACCAAATACCACACCCCCAGAACAGCATACCCACCAAGCCACGCCCATAGCTGATCAGCTGGGTCTTCTTTGGGTGCCCTGCACAGGAGAACAGAGCTGGAAAGCAGGTTAGTTGGGTGAGGAGGGAAGGAAGGGGATTCTGCAGTATATCCTTCCCTGCCACACCCACCAAGCCACACCCACCAAATACCACACCCACGGAACAGCATACCCACCAAGCCACGCCCATAGCTGATCAGCTGGGTCTCCTTTGGTTGCCCTGCACAGGAGAACGGAGCTGGAAAGCAGGTTAGTGGGTTGGGGAGGGAAGGGAAGGGGGATTCTGCAGTATATCCTTCCCCTGCCACGCCCACCAAGCCACACCCACCAAATACCACACCCCCAGAACAGCATACCCACCAAGCCACGCCCATAGCTGATCAGCTGGGTCTTCTTTGGGTGCCCTGCACAGGAGAACAGAGCTGGAAAGCAGGTTAGTTGGGTGAGGAGGGAAGGAAGGGGGATTCTGCAGTATATCCTTCCCCTGCCACACCCACCAAGCCACACCCACCAAATACCACACCCACGGAACAGCATACCCACCAAGCCACGCCCATAGCTGATCAGCTGGGTCTCCTTTGGTGCCCTGCACAGGAGAACGGAGCTGGAAAGCAGGTTAGTTGGGTGAGGAGGGAAGGGAAGGGGATTCTGCAGTATATCCTTCCCCTGCCACACCCACCAAGCCACACCCACCAAATACCACACCCCCAGAACAGCATACCCACCAAGCCACGCCCATAGCTGATCAGCTGGGTCTTCTTTGGGTGCCCTGCACAGGAGAACAGAGCTGGAAAGCAGGTTAGTTGGGTGAGGAGGGAAGGGAAGGGGGATTCTGCAGTATATCCTTCCCCTGCCACACCCACCAAGCCACACCCACCAAATACCACACCCACGGAACAGCATACCCACCAAGCCACGCCCATAGCTGATCGGCTGGGTCTCCTTTGGTTGCCCTGCACAGGAGAACGGAGCTGGAAAGCAGGTTAGTGGGGCGAGGAAGGAAGGTGGATTTTGCAGTAACCTTCCCCTGCCACGCCCACCCAAGCCACGCCTACCAAGCCATGCCCCACCCACCAGGCCACACCCACAGAACCGGTATAAAACAGTTTGAATCCTTCCCCTGCCTGAGATCAAACGTTGCCACAGGGGGGTGTTCCCAACGCAGCCACTAAGGAATGCGCCCCGAGTGTGCAGCCCCACACAAACCCATGGTTCTCCCTTTCGCGACGCGTGATGCGACGGATGCTCGCCTCCTCCCCTAGACCCCATGAGGATGCTGGCTAGATTTCCTAATGATTGCTAATGTCTTAAGCGCCTTTCGGAGAGGATTAAACAAATCCGGGAAGGTTAAATCCTTATTATTCCCATTAACGTGACAATTTTCAAATATTTACTTGCGAAGGGAGCCGCTTCTTCACAACATAATTGAAGCTGAACCCTTGCTGGTTATTAAGAGAACAAGCCAGAATCAAGGGAGGAAGGGAGCCCGGGGGTGGGGGAGGGGGTGAGTGGAAAGGGAAGACAAGAAGATTTGGACGATGTGCGAACCGGACCTTCTCGCCACCCTGGTGGTTAGATGGAGGACATCCCAGCTTGGAGGGGAGGCTTTGCGGTGGGTTCTGCAATCAAGCCTCCCTCTTCAGGTGAAGTCTAGCTCTGAGGGGGAGATGAGAGGGGAACTCAGGAGGGACAGAGGCGAGAAGGAACTTCAAAATGTCTGGATGGGGGATTCTGGGAGTTGAAGTCCACTCAACTTAAAGCATGCCGGATGGAGGATTCTGGGAGTTGGGGATTCTGGGAATTGAAGTCCACCCAACTTAAAGCATGCCAGATGGGGGATTCTGGGAGTTGAAGCCCACCCATCTTAAAGCATGCTGGATGGAGGATTCTGGGAGTTGAAGTCCACCCATCTTAAAGCATGCTGGCTGGGGGATTCTGGGAGTTGAAGTCCACTCATCTTAAAGCATGCTGGATGGAGGATTCTGGGAGTTGGGGATTCTGGGAGTTGAAGTCCACCCATCTTAAAGCATGCTGGCTGGGGGATTCTGGGAGTTGAAGTCCACTCAACTTAAAGCATGCCGGATGGAGGATTCTGGGAGTTGGGGATTCTGGGAATTGAAGTCCACCCAACTTAAAGCATGCTGGCTGGGGATTCTGGGAGTTGAAGTCCACTCATCTTAAAGCATGCTGGCTGGGGGATTCTGGGAGTTGAAGTCCACTCATCTTAAAGCATGCTGGATGGAGGATTCTGGGAGTTGAAGTCCACCCATCTTAAAGCTTGCTGGCTGGGGGATTCTGGGAGTTGAAGTCTACCCAACTTAAAGCATGCTGGATGGAGGATTCTGGGAGTTGGGGATTCTGGGAGTTGAAGTCCACCCATCTTAAAGCATGCTGGCTGGGGGATTCTGGGAGTTGAAGTCCACTCAACTTAAAGCATGCTGGATGGAGGATTCTGGGAGTTGGGGATTCTGGGAATTGAAGTCCACCCATCTTAAAGCATGCTGGCTGGGGGATTCTGGGAGTTGAAGTCCACTCATCTTAAAGCATGCTGGCTGGGGGATTCTGGGAGTTGAAGTCCACTCATCTTAAAGCATGCTGGATGGAGGATTCTGGGAGTTGAAGTCCACCCATCTTAAAGCTTGCTGGCTGGGGGATTCTGGGAGTTGAAGTCTACCCAACTTAAAGCATGCTGGATGGAGGATTCTGGGAGTTGGGGATTCTGGGAGTTGAAGTCCACCCATTTTAAAGCATGCCAGATGGAGGATTCTGGGAGTTGAAGTCCACCCATCTTAAAGCTTGCTGGCTGGGGGATTCTGTGAGTTAATCTACCCATCGTAAAACAAGCTGGCTGGGGGATTCTGGGAGTGGACATCCACCCATCCATTGCTTCTGGTCTTTCAGGTGCTTTGGAGGATAGATGGATCCCCTGGTCTTTGGGGCAGCCCCTCAAAAATTGGAAAAAAACCCCTATGTCTCTCTTACTGCTTTATCCAGTAAAGCAGACATACCCAGTTCCTGCAATCGTTCTTTGTACGTTTTATCCTCCGGGTCCCTAATAATCTTTGTTGCTCTTTTCTGCATTTTTTCCAGAATCTCAACGTCTTTTTAATGATATGGTGACCCAAACTAGATGCAATATTCCAAGTGTGGTGAATGGATGTTGATGGGCTGGAAAATTTCATCTCCGTGTAGATTATCGCAAAGAAATCTTTGCCTTTTATGACAATCGCACATCTCATTTAAATTCTTCCCTCTTTGACTTCTGCCAGATCTAGTCCCGGTGAGAACCTAATCCATCCACTCGGACCTGTTCCCTGACAGGGACCCTCAAAAGCTGATTTCTTTGGCTACTTTTCAAAGCATCTCCAGACCTTCACTTAGTAGAGCAGGGAGAAGAAATTGACTCGAGGCCCTTCTAGCTGCCACAAGAGATCTTTGATGTGTTTCAGGACAAAGACTATTAAAATAGGATTAAGACATGAGAGGGTTGGAAATATACACAAGGGAGAAGGAAAAGTTTCCAAGCTAAAATGGTCAATAAGAGCAGAAAATGCTTTGAAAGATTGGGATTCTGAATTGTGGGGTTCTGTTGCCATCTGGTGGCCACCATGCATAACAGCTGCTCTATAACTGATATGTACGTACAATAGTTTTCGACTACCAACTGCAACTGGGACCAGAACGTCCATCATTAAGCAAAAATTGTTAACCGAGTCCCACCCAATTTTACTCCCTTTTCTGCCCCAGTTGCTAAATGAAATAGTGCAGTTGTTAACTTAGACTGTCTACTATTGACCTTATCAGTTTCCTAAAAGGTCTGTAGGGGTCGTGCATAAGCGCACCAACATATGCCTACTGTCCCTGTCCTATTGTTTTTTTTATTTTTCTTATATGTACCCATTTCATGTATTCATAACTATGTATATACTTATACCTATTATTTGGTAAGCAATTGACAAATCAAATAAATAAATAAAATAAAAATAAATAAAACTTAATAATGTGGTCGTTAAACTAATCTGGCTACTTTTGGAAATCATAAATGCATGTCAGTTGTCAAACACCCAAAATTACAGGGGAGCCCCTCAAAATTACATGCTTCAAGAAATCAGACGGCCCTCAGCCCTAACCTGAGCAAGGGACACAACTGAGATTGCCTCAGAATCCCAAAGCATCTCTCAAAACAACAGACCAGGATTTCAGTTTTTAAAAAATTATTTATTATTATTATTTATTATTATTATTAAAAAGGACCTACAGTTTTCAAAGAACCGGGTTTTTCAAGTGGTCTTCGTGCGGACAAACGCAGGCGTCTCTTCAAGAATATACGTAGCAAAGTTCATCTCAGGCTGAGGGATCTCCAGACTTGGCAACTTTTAAGACTTGTGGACTTCAACTCCCAAAATTCCTCAAGCCAGTTATGAATTCTGGAAGTTGGAAGTCCACAACTCTTAACTTCTGGGATTCTGGGAGTTGAAGTCCACAAGTCTTAACTTGTGGGATTCTGGGAGTTGAAGTCCAAATGTCTTAACTTCTGGGGATTGAAGTCCACAAGTCTCAACCTCTGGAATTCTGGGAGTTGAAGTCCACAACTCTTAACTTCTGGGATTCTGGGAGTTGAAGTCCAAATGTCTTAACTTCTGGGTATTGAAATCCACAAGTCTCAACCTCTGGAATTCTGGGAGTTGAAGTCCACAAGTCTTAACTTCTGGGATTCTGGGAATTGAAGTCCACAATTTTTACCTCTGGAATTCTGGGAGTTGAAGTCCACAAGTCTTAAAGTTGTCAACTTTGGAGAGCCTTGGTTTAAGGGGATAGCACAACCGAGCAAACAAAATTGGGGGGAAGAGATAAAAGAAAATGCCAGAAGGTTTCTATTGGGAGGTCAGTTTGAAATAACACCACCCTCCCGCCAACAAACTGATTTCTGGTCGAAAGAACCTTCTAGCAATGCAGTAGCATCTCCGCGCATGAAAAAAAAAAAAACAGCATTTGGCACAGGAATGCCAGCATCCGGCAAGGCAACAGCGGGCAACCCAGAGGTCATCAGTGCATCTCAAAGGAGAGGAGAGAGGTCTTCCCAATGGGGTGCAGGCCCTGTTCTTGGGCTCAGGAGCAATTGGTCCCAGGAGATGGGAAGGCGTTGTGGAGAAGGCCTAGAGGGGGAGAAGGCATCTAGTTCGTCTTCAGACATGCTCCTAAACCCCGGGAATAAGGCGGGGCACTAAGCCCCGCCCACTCAGATCCAGAGGCGGTCCATGATCCGACTGGCAGCTCAGTTCTCCAATCACCAAGTGCTCAACGCCATTCTTGAGAGTCAAAATATCCATTTTTTTAAATTCTTCCTGAGCACGTTAGCCCTAAGGAAGTCTGAGATATGGACCATTTGTGAATGGAGGTAGTCCTTGACTTATAACTGTCCATTTAGCGACCGTGATATGTGGCCCCCTCCAAAAAATAATACAATCGCTTTTTTTTTAATGATACCTCACTTAGCAGCAGAAATTGGGGACTCCGTTGTAGTCGTAAGTCGAGGACTACCGGTAAAGCATTTCTCTCCCGCTTTCCTATCTATCTGAAATCAGAAATTATGCTGGCTTTTCTCTAAGTCAACCGTGGTGAGCTCCAGGCTATCTAAATCAATGGGTCTTCCAACTTGGCCAGTTTCAGACTTGTGGACTTCAACTCCCAGAAGTCCTGAGCTAACATGACTGGAGGAGGAATTCTGGGAGTTGAAGTCTTAAAAGCTGTCACGTTCGAAGACCCCTGATCTAAATAATTTCAGTCCCAATTTGGGGATTCCTGTAGGCCCAGCAGAAGATCAGGATTGGGGTATGACCGTCCTCAGGAACCCATCAAGGGTTGAGCTTCATCTCTCATTACTGTCCAGCCCCACCTGGCTTTCTTGGCCCAAGTGGCCAACCTCAACCCAACCAACCGCCGTGTTAGAAAGCATGCCACCAAGTAAGGAGGACATGGCAAAAGACTGGCATCTCCATCACGTTTTGGGCCCCTGGTTGGTGGGACAGAGCAGGAGAAGATGGACAGGAATAGGATGCTGAGTGGACTTCAAGACTTGGTCCACCATCTATGATGTTCTTGGCCCTGGGCGGTGGGACATAGTGCGACAGGATGGACAGGAACAGTATGCTGAGTGGACTTCAAGACTTGGTCCACCATCTATGATGTTCTTGGCCCTGGGTGGGACATAGTGCGACAGGATGGACAGGAACAGGTTGCTGAGTGGACTTCCAAGACTTGGTCCACCATCTATGATGTTCTTGGCCCAGGGCGGTGGGACATAGTGCGACAGGATGGACAGGAACAGGTTGCTGAGTGGACTTCAAGACTTGGTCCACCATCTATGATGTTCTTGGCCCTGGGTGGTGGGACATAGTGTGACAGGATGGACAGGAACAGGATGCTGAGTGGACTTCAAGACTTGGTCCACCATCTATGATGTTCTTGGCCCTGGGCGGTGGGACATAGTGCGACAGGATGGACAGGAATAGGTTGCTGAGTGGACTTCAAGACTTGGTCCACCATCTATGATGTTCTTGGCCCTGGGCGGTGGGACATAGTGCAACAGGATGGACAGGAACAGGTTGCTGAGTGGACTTCCAAGACTTGGTCCACCATCTATGATGACCCCATAGTCACTCTCCCATTGTCAGTCAACAGGGCCTGTACTGGGTTAGGAAAGTTGTTTCCCCTGTGCTGTTCTTCTGCTGGCTTTCATCCCTCAAAACCAAAAATTGGACTGGATTTTCTTGGGACGGGACACTTTCCAGTCCCAAAGAAAAGCTAGAACTTCCTCTCTCTGATCCTATTTTTAATTCATCGCCAGCCTCATGGATTACAGTAGGATTGACTGTTGTGGATTTTTGCGTTCGTGCTCTGTAGAGAGACATCCTAAACTTTGTCCCAACTGATGTGTGGGATAGAAATGGCTATCCATCATAACTGGAGGAAAGAGAGTTGAAGAAGGCAAGATTTTTCTGCACCCAATGAAGATCTTGGATCTCCCAACTTCAAGGAACCAAGAAGCTGCCCAAGGAACACCTGTTCTGGCCAGCAACACCCTTCCAAGAAATCAGGACATTTCCCAAGGCCCTTCCAGTTTTCTGGAATCATGGGAGATGTTCTGAGACGGCCTTCTTCTCCAGACGGAAGAAACAGGTGTCAAGAAGGACTCAAGCAAAGCTCATCAACCCCCTTGGACTTCTATATCATCTCTCCCAAACTGGTTTCTTCCAGATCATCTAAATTTGACTCATGTTCCAAATCAGAGGTTAAGAACTCATCTCAATGTCCTAGAAGAATGTCCAGATGGAGAATCTGGTTTCATCTCACGGTTTGCTCCATCGTACGTCTGGAAAACTGGGGTGTCCACCTGTAAATCACTGACACCAACTTAAGACCAGGTCCACCCAGTTCGGAACTAGGAGGTCCAGGAGAGAAACATCTCATGAAGTTGTGCAAAATACGGAGGTAGGTCACGATATCTTCACGTTCACGGAGCTTCTGGGGATCATTTGAAGCCACGTGTCTCAAGGTTCAACCTACTCTTGAGAGCCCCACAAAAGGACCGCTCACCACAGCTCTCCTCTCTTGTTTCTTCACTTTTTGGGTGGACCTGTTTCCATTTTTCCAAAAAAAAAAAAAAATCCATCCACCCACCCACCCTCAAAAAGTTGAAAATGTCTCTCGTAACAAAAATCCCTGCGTTGGACCCGCAGTAGTGCAAACGAAGAAGGCAGCGTTGCCCGAGGATGACCAAAGCCTGATCACTTCTTGAAGGCGAACAAAGCGGGTTGAACTTTTAAGCCTGGGAGAGGTCTAAAGAAAGAAAGAAGGAAGGCAACGGAAGTCAGAAATCCTTCAGGACAACCAGAAGGGAAACATAGAAAGGTAACCACTTGGCGGTCAACCAAGAGATCCAGTTTGGTCCAGGGGTTAAGGCACAAAATTAGAAACTGGGAGTTCTAGCGCTCTCTTAGACATAATAAACAGCTGGGTGACTTTGGGCCCTTTCACCAGGAGAAAGCGAGTTGTAGTTCTGCCTAAGGCATGAAAACCAGCTGAGACACTTTGGACACCAAGGGAACGGGAGTTCTAGTTTTGCCTTAAGGCATGAAAGCCAGCTGGGTGACTTTGGGCCAATCACCAGGAGACTGGGAGTTGTAGTTCAGACTAAGGCATGAAAACCAGCTGAGACACTTTGGATACCAGGAGACAGGGAGTTCTAGTTTTGCCTATGACATAAAAACCAGCTGGGTGACTTTGGGCCAATCACCAGGAGATTGGGAGTTCTAGTTTTGGCTAAGACATGAAAAACAACTGGGTGACTTTGGGCCAATCACCAGGAGACAGTGAATTGTAGTTCTGCCTACGGCCAGCAGAAAACTGGTAAACAGAGGTGGGGAGAAAGTGGGGTTTCCCCAGGTGAATCCCAGGGGCTACAACACACTCACCTTTGAGGTGCAACTGGCCTGAAACAGAAAGAAAGAGGAAAAACGTATGTTAGTAGCTTAGAGATCAGGGGTCTCCAACCTTGGCAACATTAAGACTTGTGGACTTCAACTCCCAGAATTCCTCAGCCAGCAAAGCTGGCTGAGGAATTCTGGGAGTTGAAGTCCACAAATCTTAATGTTGCAATGGTTGAAGACCCATGGCTTAAATGACAAAATTGTGTGCCGTGGGGTCCATGTTCGTGGCTCAAACTTTTCCAATGTTCTCAACTTTTCCAGATCTCTCTTACAGGGAGTCCTCGACTTACGACGACTCACTTAGTGACCACGCAAAGTTACAACAGCTCTTTTAAAAGAAAAACGGGACGTGGCCCTTTTCACACTGAAAAGACCTTGGCAGCATCCCCACCATCAGGTGGTCAAAATCCAGGCGCTTGGCGACCGATTCATCATTACGACGGTCTCAGTGCTCTGGAGGGAGTCACGGGATCCCTTCTCGCAACCTCCTGATGAGCGAAGTCAAGGGGAGGGGAGCCAGATTCGCTGAACGACCGGCGACAACCGCGGCAATTCGCTTAGCAACGTGTGATGACCCATGGCCACAATCGGCTAGGCCCCATTACGGTCACTACGCCGAGGACTTCCTATGGCCGGGCAGGAAATGCACGAGGAGGAAAAATCGGATGGAAGGCCTCGCCGTTCCGGGGCGAACTTACTTGAGCGGTTTGGAGAGGTGGTTGGAGGCCCCGATCCCCGCTGGCTTGGAGCTGGTCGGTGGGACCATCACCAGCAAGGGTGGACTCGGTGAGGAGGCCACGTCCTTCGCCAGAAGGGTCTTGGGTAGGGGTTTGTAGGGTGGTCTGGCCTGAGGATTGACCTACCACGGGGAGAAAACGAGTAAAACAGAAACCGGCGGTCAAAGCAGAGTCAGAAAATAGCCCTGGAAGAGCAAGGGTGAGATTCAAAAAATCCCAGCAACCGGTTCGACGCCCGGTTGCTGGGTGGGCGTGGCCATGGTGGGCGTGGCCTATCGGAACTTCCAAGAGGGCCATTTTTCGCCTTCCCCAGAATCCGGAGGCTTCCCTCGGGCCTCTGGGAGGCTGAAAACGGCCTCTCCCAGGCTCTGGGCCCCTCCAGAAGCCGGAAACAGAGCCGTTTCCGGACTTCTGGAAGGCCCAATTTTTCCCCCTCCCAGAACCTCCATACGGACCCTGCACTTAGCTGCATCCAAAACGGGGGGGGGGGGGAGGGGCAGGGTAGGCAGTGCCAGCCGGTCAATTCGACTACCGGTTCGATGAACCAAAGGCAAATTTAACATCCGGTTCATGCGAACTGGTTCAAAACCGGCTGAATCCCACCCCCGATGGGAAGACGGCTATCAAGCTATCACCCCTAGTTCCAAACTGTCTAGATCCCACCCCTGTGGAAGGGGCCTTAGAGGCCTTCTAGTCCAACCCCCCCGCTCAATCAGGAGAGTCTGTCCCATTTCAGACAAGTGGCTGTCCGGTCTCTGTTTGAACACCTCCAGGGATGAAGCACCCACAACTTCTAGTGGCAGGCTGTTCCGCTGGTTAGTTGTCCTCCCTGTTAGGAAGTTTCTCCTTAATTCTAAGTTGCTTCTCTCCTTGGTTCGTTTCCATCCGTTGCTTCTTGTCCTCCCATCTGGTGCTTTGGAAAATAGCTGGACCCCCCTCCCCTCTTCAAGTACTGGAAGACTGCTATCATATCACCCCTAGTCCTTCTCTTCGTTAGACAGAAATACACAGTTAGAAGGGACCTTGAAGGAAATGTTATACCATCCCAGACAAACGGTTATCAAGTCTCTTCTTAAAACCCCCCCAGTAAACACGATTTACTGGAGTCTCTGCAGCCAGAGGCTGTTGCAGGTTCTTGGGAGAGTTTTCCTTCAGGCCGGAGAGTAAGTGGAACATTGGGGGGCCACTAAAGGGACTCTGGCTGTGACCGGTTCTCTGGCTGTGTTGCCTTCGTGTCATGCCCTGGGTCATCACAGGCGGTCCCAGAACTGACCACCCCTCACCCACCCCCCCAAGCTAATAAGGCAAATGGGAGCAGGCAACTTACCGGAGGGGGCCTGATGGGGGTGCTCGGAAGGGGCTTCTTCGGAGGGGGCAGTTTGGTGGGACCCCCAAAGCTGCCTTTTGGAGGCATAGCAGGCGATCCATGGAAGGGCGGTGGCCTGGAAGGTTTGAGGTCTCTCTGTAGGGCGGATGAGGGGGCACAGCCAGGCCGTAAGGGTCGTACCACGTTGATAGGGTGGGGGACCCTTTGAGGAGGGCTGGGCTTCAATGTGGAAATGCCTCTGGCTACCTGGGGAGAGAGGAAAAAGAGAGAGGGGAGCGTGAAATTCCCGGCTGAAAATTGCCAGTTGGGTCTAGTTGATGAAAACACCTGGCTAGAAACCAGGAGACGGTGAGTTCTAGTCCCACCTTAGGCATGAAAGCTGGCTGGGCGACTCTGGGCCAATCACCAGAAGATGGTGAATTCTAGTCCATTAAAGCTAGCTGAGTGACCTTAAGCCAATCACCAGGAGACGGGGAGTTCTAGTCCCGCCTTAGGCATGAAAGCCAGTTGGGTGACTTTGGACCAATCACCAGGAGACGGTGAGTTCTAGTCCTGCCTTAGGCATGAAAGCCAGTTGGGTGACTTTGGACCAATCCCCAGGAGACTGGGAGTTCTAGTCCTGCCTTAGGCATGAAAGCCGGCTGGGTGACTTTGGGCCAATCACCAGGAGACTGGGAGTTCTAGTCCTCCCTTAGGCATGAAAGGCAGTTGGGTGACTTAGGGCCAATCTCCAGGAGACTGGGAGTTCTAGTCCTGCCTTAGGCATGAAAGCCGGTTGGGTGACTTTGGGCTAATCACCAGGCAATGGTGAGTTCTAGTCCCACCTTAGCCATGAAAACCAACTGGGTAATTTTGTGCCAACCACCAGGAGACAATGAATTCCAGTCCCGCCTTAGGCACCTGCTGGGTGTCTTTCAGCCAATCACTAGGAGACGGTGAGTTCTAGTCCCACCTTAGCCATGAAAGCCAGCTGGGTGACTTTGGGCCAATCACCAGGAGACGGTGAGTTCTAGTCCTGTCTGATGCCTTAACCACAACACCAAACTGGCTCTCTATCAAAATATTAGGGCACTACTTATAGGTAGTCCTCGACTTACGACCATAACTGAAAGCAGGATTTCAGCTGCTAAGCAAGGTGTTTAAGTGTGTCATTTCCAATTTTGCAAACTTTTTACCACCGTTGTTAAGTGAATCAGGCAGTCATTGAACAAATCTGCCTTCTCCCATTAAAACTCTGCTTATCGGAAATGCGGCTGGGCATGTCACAAAAGGAGAACAGGTGACCCCGGCAACCGGCAACCGTGATAAGTACATGCCAGTTGCCAAGCGTCCAAATTTCAATCACGTGGCCGCGGGAGTGCTCCAACGGTCATAAAAAAGAGAGAAAACTGTTCCTCGGTTGCTTTTTTCAGGGCTGTTGTAACTTTGGACCATCGTTAAATGAATGGTTCTAAGCCGAGGACCACCTGTAGCGTGCAGCTCCAGACTGTGGATCACATCATTTTCACAACTCAGATTAACCGATAATCAGAGTTGGAAGAGACCTTGTAGGTCATCTAGTCCAACCCCCTTCCCAAGCAGGAAACCCTACACCATTTCTGACAGATGGGAGTCCAATTTCTTCTTGAAGGTCTCAAGTGATGAAGCTCCCACAACTTCCAAGGGCAATTTCTGTTCCATAGGTGGATTGTTCTCACTGTCAGAAAGTTTCTTCTTATTTCCAGGTTGAATCTCTCCTGGTTCAGTTTCCATCCATTATTCCAGGTGGTTTAGAAAATAGCTTGACCCCTTCCTCCTCCTCTCTGGGGCAGCCCCTCAAATATTGGAAGATGCTCTCCTGTCTCCCCTGGTCCTTCTCTTCCCTAGACTAGCCAGGCCCAGTTCCTGTAAACATTATCCCTATGTTTCAGCCTTCAGTCCCCTCATCATCCTGGTTGCTCTTCTCTGCCCTTTTTCTAGAGTCTCAACCTCTTTTTTATAGTGTGGTGACCAAAACTGGATGCAGTACTCTAGGTGTGTGGTCTTACTAAGGCTTCATAGAGCAGTATTAGTACCTCCCTTGATCCAGTGAAGATATTAGCACCCATCTGGAGAGATTCCTTCTCCCTTCCTCTGCCTGGCTTCAGGAAGGGACCTTGGAGGTCTTCTAGTCCAACCCCCAGCACAAGCAGGAAATCCTATACAGTTAGTCCTCGACTTACAATGACAATGGAGTCCAGTGTCTATGTTGTTAAGTGAGAAAAATCTGTTGTAAGCTTTGCTCCGTTTTACAACCTCTCTTGCCACCGATGTTAAATGAAATGTTAAACATCTTTTTTATTGCACAGTGACCAAAACTGGGTGCAGGACTCTAGGTGCGGCCTTACTAAGGCTTTATAGAGTGGTATTAGTACCTCCCTTGATCTCAATTGTATCCCTCTGTTAATGCAACTTAGGATTGTATTGGCTTTTTTGGCTGCTGCTGCACTTTGTTGGCTCCTATTTAGCTGGTTGTCCACTAAGACTCCGAGATCCCTCTCCCAGTTCCTGCTATTGAGCCTGGTTTCACCCAGTCTACCTGGGTCCTTTGGGTTTTTCCTGCCTAAGTGTAGGACTTTCCTTTTCTCTACATTCTCTCAACTGAACCAACATCTCTGAACGGAGTCAATAATTTGAATCAAAGCAGGCGTGAAACTATTTAATTTCAAGTCAACTTTACTCGTTACGCAAATTTCCACTCTGCTGCTGCTACACTCCCGCCCCTCAAAATAACCCACACACACATTTGCCAGCTTAAGCAAAACCTAGCACAACAATTTAAACACCCAATGGATGGTTTTTAGTTCAAAAGGATCAAACCGCATGGATTGACTCTCTCCAAATCAGCCGGATAAATCTGAATTAAGCCAATGGCCCAAACTCAGCCAGAAATGATTCTCTGCCCTTCTGTCAGCGGCAAATGGTGGATCCGCTAAAATTATTATCAACTGCTTTACTATTTCACGCCGTGACAGCTCTGGCTTAAAAGCTGCGGTTTTTGTACGCTGAATTTTTAAACAGATTTAACAGAGTTGGAAGGGACCTTGTAGGCGCTGAACCAGTGGTGGGATTCAAACATTTTTTACTACCGGTTCTGTGGGCGTGGCTTGGTGGGCGTGGCAGGGGAAGGATGTACTGCAAAATCCCCCTTCTCTCCCCCTCCCCACTGACCTGCTTTCCAGCTCCGTTCTCCTGTGCAGGGCAACCAAAGGAGACCCAGCCGATCAGCTGGGACTCAAAGGGAGGCAGAGAAGAGATGGGGGTTGGCGGGGACAGTCAGAGGTGGGATTGGCCGGTTCTCCCAACTACTCAAATTTTCTGCTACTGGTTCTCCAGAGCCTGTTAGAACCTGCTGAATCCCACCTCTGCACTGGACCCAGGTGTTCCTCCTCTTCCTCATCAGCCACCTCTAGACCTGGGGGCTGTTGACTCTCCATCTGAGGGCTGATGGACGGCCCAGGCTCCACATCTCTACCTCTCTCTTCCTCCCTCTCCCTCTCTCCCTCCTTCCCTCTCCCCTCTCTCCCCTCTCTCTTTCTCTTCCTCTCCCTCTCTCTTTCTCTCCCTCTTTGTCCCTCTCTCTCTCCCTCTCTCTCTCCTCTCTCCCTCTCCTCTCTCTTTCTCTCCTCCTCCCTCCTCTCCTCCCTCCTCCATCTCCCCTCTCTCTCTTCTCTCCCTCCCTCCCTCTCCCTCCTTTTTCTCTCTCTTCCTCCTCTCTCTTTCTCTCTCCCTCTCTTCTCTCTCCCTCCCTCCTTCTCCCTTTCTCTCCTCTCTCTCTTCTCTCTCTCCCTCTCCCTTTCTCCCTCTCCTCTCTCCCTTTCTCTCCCTCTCCCTCTCTGTCTCCTTCTCTCTCCCTCTCTCTTTCTCTCTCTCCCTCTCTCTCTCAGCTCCATTCCCTCTTCCCACTCTCATGTCTCCTCCTCCTCTGCTGCAGGGGGCCGGCGGCCCACATGCCACAACACACTCAGTCAAAGTAGAAGAGAAGAGAAACCCTGAGCACAGAATACAAGGAGTCCTGGACTCACACCCATTCATTTAGAGACCGTACAAAGTTACAGCAGCCCTGAAAAAAAGCAACATACGGCTGTTTTTCACACTTACGACCGTTGCAGCATCGCCAGGGTCACGTGATCCAACCCTGGGCAAGTAGTTCATGTTTATGATGGTGTCTCACGGTTTTAGGATCCCCTTTGGCGACCTGATGACAAGCAAAATCCGCAGGGAAAGCCCGATTCGCTTAACAACCGGGTGACTAACTTATCAACTGCAGTGATTTGCTTAACAACGGTGGCAAGAAAGGTCGTAAAAGGAGGCAAAGTCCAGTTAAGCCACGGTCTGACTTAGCCATGGAAATTTTGTGTGTGTGTGTGTGTGTGTTCAGTTGTGGTCGTAAGTTGAGGACTACCGATTTGATTACCAGCATTCCAACGACTGCAAGGGTGTTGGTGCTGAGCGGGGTTGAGTTCATTTACCTGGCTGGTAACGCTGCATTTCACTTTGTTAGTGGAGGAAATATCCTGCAGGATGAAGGCGGAATTTGAGTGACCGTGACTTGTTTTCTGATGGACAATTCCGTTCCTGTTGCAAAAAAACAGAAAATGAAAGAATAAGACCCTTTTGTGATGACCCAAAGGAGCGTGGCCCAAAGGCAACACAGCCAGATAATCAATAAGAGTCCCTTTATTAGCTCCAACTTTGCCCCCAGTGTCCTGGTTACCTTCTGGGCTGGAGAAAAACTCTCCCAGGAACAGCCTTTAGATGCAGAGAATCAAGTCCAAAACAGGGTAAACACAAACTGTAACTTAAAGTCCAGTCAAGGCAAAATGAGGTAATTAATCCGGCAGGGAAGGAGAAGGAATTCCAGATGTGAAGGAACAGCAGTAATTCAATATGGTTGGGAAGATGCCAGGAACGCAGATAAGCAAAGTTGACACAAAATAAACTCATGTTTGCTCCCAGCAGCTGCCATGCTCAGCTTGCATCTCTTTTTAAACTCCCTTCCCAAGTGTGGCTAATGAAGGGAATCAGGGCCCTTTCCTCGCCCATAAGCCATGCAACCCACGTTGCTCCCTTGTTAGGAATATAAGTCACCTAACAGCTATTTGGGTTAGAAATATATAAACCAGGGTAAACATTTTAAAACTGTTATCTTTAAGAAAATGCAAAACTGTAATTAGGTGTGGTTTCTCAAACGGCCATAAGATGGAGCCAGAAACCTGGGTTGTTTTAGTTTTAGTCTGAGTCTCAGAAGAGAGTGTATCTCTGTTTCCTTCTGTTGGAAAGTATTGCCGTTGCTCCATTTTTCCTAATTGACTGATATTCCTGGATTTGATATAAGTCTGATACTGAACTGTTTTTTTTTTTTGACACTGGAATTAGTTATTGGATTATCCCTGGATTGAAAAACTGACTGATTTACCTGTGAATGACTTTGGACTGTTTGTTTTGAACTTTGCTTAAACCTTTCTGGAAGTAAAACCCTACATTTACTGTACAGTGTATGTGTGTGCTGTTTGTGTATTATTCAAACACTTCTCTCAAATACGTCTCCCTGTATGCGCTCATTCTCCTAACGGGGAATTACCTCAACATCCCTTCTCTGGTCCTCCCTGCGTGTCCTAGGATGAAGAGGGGGTGTGCCTAGGTCTTCCTCTTAACCCGCTCTCCCTTGTTCTCCCTCTTCCCTACTCTGCCCAGTCGGACTCTGCCCTTCTCCAGTTTCCTCCACAGCCAATCATCTTCCTCCTTGGATTCAGACGCAGACAAGGGCATGACATCTTTAAGAGGAGAGCAAAGATCCCTTTCCCATCGGCCCATTCTAATTCTGAAATAATTCCTTGCGCAGGTAGTCCTCGACTTCCGATCGCAATGGAGCCCCAATTTCCCATTGTTCAAAGGAGACATGTTGTTAAGTGAGTTTTGCCCCATTTTACAGCCTTGCTTGCCGCCAGTGTTAAGTAAGTCACCGCAGGGGATAACTTGGTCCCCCAGTTTCTTAAGCGAATCTGTCTTCCCCCTTTGACGTGGCTTGTCGGAAAGGGTTGCAAAAGGGGATCGCCTGACTCCAGGATGCGGCGACCGTCATAAAAGAAGAGTCGGTGGCCAAGCGTCTGAATTTTGATCACGTGATCGCAGGGAGGGTGCAACGGTCACAAGTGTGAAAAGCAGTCATAAGTCACTCTTTTCAGTGCCTTTATAACTGCAAACAGTCGTAAGTCGAGGACTACCTGTAGATCAGTGGTGGCCAACCTTTTGGGGCTCCTCTGCCAAAAATTGTGTGCATGCTTGCATGCTCGTGCTTGCATGCCAGCACCCAGAAGGCAATGCAGGGGCCCCCCATGGCCCCCACGCATGCACACACAATCCCCACCCACCCACCCCCGTCACCCCCTGACTTGCACTGCACCTCCCAGCTGTTTTTCGGCCCGTATGAGGCCTTTTTGGGCCTCCCAGAGACTTGAGGAAGGCTTCTGCAGGCTTTGCAGGCCGAAAACTAGGCCCATTTCGTCACTTCCGGTATTTTCGGAAAAACAGGAAGTGACGAAACGGGCCTAGTTTTCGGCCTGCAAAACCTGCAGAAGCCTGCAGAAGCCTTCCTCAAGCTGTTGGGAGGCCCCCAAAAGGCCTCAAACCGGCTGAAAATCAGCTGGGAGGTGCGCAGGTGCACAGTGAGGTATGTTTGCCTGCAGCTCGCATGCCGGCACGAATGGCTCTGCGTGCCACTTGTGGCAAGCGTGCCATAGGTTCACCCTCATGGCTGCAGATGGTTTATGACTGCAATTGTGGGCTCAGTTATGATTGTAAGTCGAGGACTATCTGTTCATGGCTGTACTTGCAGGCTCAAATATGGTCATAAGTCAAGGGCTATCTATTTATGACTGTAATTGTGGGTTGAATTATTGTCGTAAGTCGAGGACTATCTTTACATGACTTATGGCCATAACTATGGGCTTAATGATGGTTGTAAGTGGAGGACAATTTCTTTATGGCTGGAATTGTGGGTTTAACGATGGCCGTAAGTCCAAGACGATCTCTGGATGATTTATGGCCATAACTGCGGGCTCAATGACAGACATAAGCCGAAGACTACCTGCCCAAAGCTTGGGGAATAGAACTAATGTTCTTTCGGAGTCCTTTCCATTTTTTTTTCCCCCACTTGAAGCTGCCATCCATTTCAATGATTCCTTCATCGTCTTTCTCTCCCCGGGGATTAATTATTTTTCATTTTACAAGAAGGGAGATGATGACAGCCGAATGGCGACCTAATTCTTGCAATGATGTTGTACATAATTAAGTTTGCCGCCTCGAATGAATAGTGTTGGATTGTCTCCATTATCCTTCTGTAATTCTATCTTCTTCTTTATATATATATATATATATATATATATATATATATATATATATATATATATATATATATATATATATATATATATAAAAGGAAATGCCACTCACGCGTCATCACAAAATCCCCAGAACTGCAAAGCCTACAAACTTGAAATGTGGCACCTAAGTTCCTCTTGGCTGAAAGGATTTTTGGAAATGACCATCAGAGCATTAGTATTTCCTATATTATTATTATTATTATTATTATTATTATTATTATTATTATTATTATTATTATTATTATTATTATTATTATTATTATTATTATTATTATTATTATGCTTATTATTATTATTATTATTATTATTATTATTATTCTCTGATGCTAAGGAGTTCTACTACTCCATCCTCACCTGGAAAGAAATCTCTTCCAAATGCAAAACGCAAGCAGAGGAGGTTCAGTTTCACAGCACCCAGCAGCTTTAGGGCAGAATAGTTGAGCTAAGCCACGCCCAGGCTCCTTGCTGTCTCCTTCTTGCTCACACAGCATACACTGTTTCAGTTTCCAAATAGTCCTCAACTCTCTCACACACTGACAGGACGCTAGCCAGATGAATACCGATGGATGCTGGTAGGCAGAGGCAGAATTCCCACCCCCCCTTATTTTCCAACCCATAAGCTAAGCCCGACCACATAGTTTCGTAGTGAAACACGGGTATCAAAGTAGTAATTCTACAGGCACGTTTCTCACAACCAGATCGCTCAAAGAGCTCATTCCCACCCTTCGATTAGCCGTGGTTTCATCGTGGGCAGATGAGAATTGGCTTGGCCTCGGGGACCCATCAGAGGGGAATTGATGTGTTGGGGTTCGCCGGCAGCAGGTGCGGACGGCTGAGGTCTCGGAGAGCGAGGACTCAGATGAGGGGCCTGCCTGGGATGCAGGGGTGGGGCCAGGACCCTCAGGGAGGGGAGTGCTGCCTTCGGAGATGGTGGAGGCTGACAGAAGTGAGGAAGAGTCCCCCGAGGAGCCTGTGCCCAGTGTGCGCGCACGCAGGGCTGCTCAAAGGAAAGAGCAGCTGCAGCAGCACGGGCGACTCGGGAGTAAGGCTGCAAGGTGATGGCTCCTCCCTTAAGGGATAAAAGCCAGCGGAGAAACCAAAGTTCTTTGCAGAAAGCAAAGACGTTTTTGCACTCAAGCCTTGTGCACGTTTAGACTGTCCTGGTTGGTGTTTGGAGATTCTTTGTGTTTGAAATATTTCTGGGCAACTTTATCTCGTGTTCTTGGCAGCCTCGCACCCCCTTGGCAAAGCTCGTTCTTATCAGAGACGATGAGTTTGAAACAACCTTTTCACCGGGAAGGAACGGAATTCGTAAAGAATCATGACAAGGTTTTGATTTTACCTCCGTTTGGTGTTTTGTTTGCTTTGAATGAGGCTTGAGTCAGAACAGGATGGCTCGATGAAACCCCAAACTGGGTTTGTTTGCAACTGGGTTAAAAGCAGGTTGTGTGAAGGAGGGCCGCCGGCGAATAAGAGGAGGGCGGTGGTGTGTGTGTGTGTGTGTGTCTCCATGAAAAAGAGCCAGGCGGGAGAGTTATCCTTGCGATGAACCCACCCATGAATGGCGAGAAGTGAAACCGAGGTTCAGGGTAAGGGGGTGACGAGAAGAGGTGGGAGGGAAGGGCTTCGCAGGTGGGAGGGGGAGGCCCACCTGCAGGTCTTGGTTCTCTTCCTGAAGCCCTTGGCCCACTTGTGGAGGAGCGAATTCTCCCGTCTGTAGCAGGCGTAGAGCCCCAGGAGCAGAGCGGATACAACCAGCAGGAAGACGACCAACAGAACAGTCAAGATGGCTTCATAATCTGTGAAGAGGTCCAAGCAGGAGGAGACGGTCACAGCTGCAGGTTACGGTTGCCCAGACAGACCTTCCATCCCTTCCACCCATCCATCTGCCCTTCCATCCATCCATGCTTCCATCCCTCCCTTCCATCCATCCATGCTTCCATCCTTATTTCCATCCTTCCTTCCTTCCTTCCATCCCCCCATTCCTTCCCATCCATCCTTATTTCCATCCATCCATCCTTCCCTTACAATCCATCTTTCCATCTGTCCATCCACCTTTCCGTCCTTATTTCCTCCCTCCCTCCATCCCTCCCTTACATTCATCCATTCTTCCACCTATCCATCCATCCATCCATCCTTTCCATCCATCATCTATTTATCCTTCCATCCATTCATTCACCCATCCATCCAGAAGGAGGAGGAGGGAGAGGGGGAGGAAGAAGAGAAGGCTGAGGAAGAGGAGGAGGAAGAGGAGGAGGAGAAGGGGGAAGAAGCGGAGGGGAGGAGGAGAAGGAGGGGAGGAGGAGGAAGAAGGGAAGGCAGAGGAGGAGGAGAAGGAAGGGTGAGGAAGAAGAGAAGGCTGAGGAAGAGGAGGAGGAGGAGAAGGAAGGGTGAGTAAGAGGAGGAGGAAGAGGAGGAGGAGGAGGAGGAAGGGTGGGGAAGAAGAGAAGGCTGAGGAAGAGGAGGAGGGGAGGAAGGGGAAGATGGAGGAGGAGGGAGAGGGGGAGGAAGAAGAGAAGGCAGAGGAGGAAGAGCAGGAGGAGAAGAGGGAAGAAGTGGAGGGGAGGAGGAGAAGGAGGGGAGGAGGGGAGCAAGAAGAGGAGGGTGAAGAAGAGGAGGAGGAGGGGAGGAGGAGGAAGAAGGGAAGGCAGAGGAGGAGGAGAAGGAAGGGTGAGGAAGAAGAGAAGGCTGAGGAAGAGGAGGAGGAAGAGGAGGAGAGGGAGAAGGAGAAGTAAGAGAGAGAGAGATGGGGGGAGAAGGGGAAGAAGAAAACGAAGGCTGAGAAGGAGAAGAAAAAAAGAGGGAGGAAAAGGAGAAAGAGAAGGGAGGAGAAGCAGCAGGGGCTACTCACGGTCTTGCTGGACGGGGCCACTATCCACGCTGCCCCCCAGGCCCGGCTTCTCGCAGAACGGAGGAGCCCAGCCAGCATTGCAGTGACAATTCTGGTTGCTGTTACACACCTAAGACAAGCAAAGAACCGGTGGAGTGAGCCCCAAAACTTATTCCGGGGCTCCAGGTCCAGGAAAGCCAATACGGTCCTCCAAGCTCCAAGACCTCCTGATGCCATCCAGGGTAGAATATTTCCCTTCACCCGCCCGAGTGCTTTTGTTTCCTTCCTGCCCCTCCACGCGAACCAGCAAACCTCCTTGCTTCTTCCTTTTTTTTTTTTCCCCTTTTCAACGGGCGCAGGCATCCTAAAGAAATACAGGAGGTCCTCGACTTACAACCACAACTGAGGGAAGCAGTGGTTCAACAAGACGTCGCGCGACGGCTTAGCTCAACCACCGCAACCCGTTAAAATAACTATTTATGGGGGGGAGTCATATAGCAGATGGAGACTGGGGGATGTGAGGGGGGGAAACCACAGGTTGTAAGTCAGAACCCTGTCACGACTTTAAAAAGTCGTTGAAAAATGACCCTAACTCTCTCCTCCGAGCTTACTCCGAACCTACTCCGAGCCTGAAAATATCCTGGTTACATTTTGGCACATAGGATTGGCAACGTCGGGGTGGAGGGACTGCCGATTAAATGATGCATTCCTCTTCCATTCCAAGACGTAGGTACTCCTCGACTTACAACCACAGCGGAACCCCAAATTTCCCTCGTTAAGCAAGACAGTTGTGAAGTGATTTAACCCCCACTCCCAAATTTTACGACCTTTGTTCCCACAGTTGTTCACTGCCCGGTTGCCAGGTGGGCGTGGCCACAGTGGGCGTGGCCTACCGGAACTTCCAGGGGGGGCTGTTTTTCGCCCTCCCAAAGCTTCCGCGCAGACCCTGCACTTATCTGCATCAAAAATGGGCTGCTTGGAGGCTCCTGGGAGAGGAGGAAAGGGCTGCGGTGGGTGGGGCCAGCCAGTCGTTCAAATTTCTGGCTCGGCAAACCAAATGCAAATTTAACATCCGGTTTGCCCAAACCGATCCGAACTGGTAGAATCTCACCCTTGCCTCCAATCCTGACCCGGATTGGATCTTTACATTATCCAGGGACACGTATATCCGCCTTCATTTAGTAGTCAAACAGTTGTTAAGTGTAATCTGGCTTCCCACTCGGCTTGGCTCCTCAAAAGATTGCAAAAGGGGACTCTGGAACACTGCGACCGTCATAAATATGAGTCCATTGCCAAGCGCCTGAATTTTGATCCCATGACCACAGGGATGGTGCAATGGTCGTAAGCATGAAAAAACAGCCATAAATCCTCTCTTTCTTTTTTTTTCCAGTGCCAACTTTGAACAGTTGGCTGAGGAATTCTGGGAGTTGAAGTTCACAAGTCTTAAAGTTGCCATGGTTGGAGAGCCCTGATCTATGGGGCTGCTAGTGACATGTGCAAAAGGGTTTATTTGCACACCTACCGTTCTGCTCCCCCCAGTGGGCTGGTGGGGCCGGCAGCAGAGTCGGACAGTGAGGAGGTTGGGGAGGAAACTGGGTCAGTCTTGGAAGCTGAGGAAGGCTCGGACAAGGGCTCTGCATCAGAGGCAGAGATGGGGCCAGGGCAGGCTGGCAGTCATCAGCTGCCTTCGGGCAGTCATCAGCAGTGAGGCGGGGGAGCAACTGAACCCAGTTCCCAGCCTGCACATGCGCAGAGTTGCCAAAAGGAAGGCACAATTAAGAACTCAGCTTCGACGTGGGAGTAAGGCCGCAGGTGGACGATGAAAGACCCTCTCCTCAGGATTAAAGAGAAGCGAAAGGGGAGGGGGCTTTTGCAGGCAGCAACTCGCTCGTTCGTTCGTTCCAGCCTTGTGAAGATTTGCCTATATAACGCAGCCTTCCCTGTCAGCACTGAGTGTGGAACTATTTACCGGGCAGCGTTCTAGGGTTGATAAAGGTCTGAGCTAATTAGTCTACCTTCGCAAGACTACCTTCGCAAGCCGTTGGCTGACTGTGAACGAAATAAATTCACATTAATGTAATAAAGGAGGTTTTCGCTGGGAGCTCAGAATAGGGGAGGCCTAGGCCTGCCTCCAGGTCAAAAACGGCCTCTTGTTTGAAAATTTCAACGCATTAAATAAAACTCTTGTCTCATTTTTTTTTTGCCCCCAAAAATATCCCCTGACAAAAAAAAGTCAGCATCGAACTTCAGAAATAAATTGAAGGTTTTCACTGCTAACTTACCCCATGGCCATTACATTTGGAGATGCATTTGTCCAGGTCGAAAAAGGAAGCGTTTTGACACCGCTGATCTTTGCACACCTGCGAGGAAGTCACATTAGCAAATTAGCATCGATTTTAGAGTCAATTCTGATTTTAAAAAATCTGAGCGATGGAGTAGCTGCCGTCAAGTCGCATCATCCCATGTAAATAGATTTATTTTTTTCTCCAAACAACCTGCCCTAAATTGGTCGTTCAAATGTTCAAAGAGTCAACCCCATTGGAGGCACCAGCTTTGGTACTCATTGTGCAAACTGGATGCAGGAGGTAAGATGTGTACCCAAAATGAAGAATGCCAAATAAATGGGGCAAAAAACGCTGCTCATGGATTCCTTGGTCTCAAAGCAGAAGTAATTCTTCCAAGCGAGAGTCCCTCGAAGTTCTCTTTCACGAGTTTTATTGAGACGAAAAGGGGCGGGTTTGCAAGAAGTTTAAAATTCTTTTTCCACACACACACCCTTTAATGCAGGGGGTTCTTCAGAACACGGCTGCTTTGAAGACTTGTGGACTTCGACTCCTAGAATGCCCTATCTGGCTGAGGAACGCTGGGAGTTGAAGTCCAGAAGTCTTAAAAAGTTGCCACGTTTGGAGATTCCCCTGCCTTAATAGATCGGGGAAGGGGATCCCGTGGGGTTGTACCAGTGTTTGTTCTATGACACAACAGTTGTTGTTGTCCGTCGGCAATCTGTGGAGATGGCAGCAGAGTCAGGCAGTGGGGAGGAACATGGGCCAATCCGGGAGTCTGGGGAGGGCTTGGATGAAGTGTCCTGCATCCGATGCAGAGATGGGGCCAGGGCCATCTGGGAGTTATGTGCTGATTCTGGAGCCTCCAGAATCTGGCAGCAGTGAGGAAGAGGAATAGCGGGAGCCTGTTCCCAGTGTGCGTATGCACAGAACTGCCAGAAGGCAAGAACAGTTAATACAAAAGGAGCGACTTGGGAGTAAGGCTCGGAGGTGATTGGTAAGACATAAGAAATAAAGGAGGAGCAAAGGGACAGGAGTCTTTGCAGGAAGCAACTTTGCCCATACTGGTCGGTTTGAAACCTGAAGCTTGGTGTTGAATTTGTGTTCTGTTTTGGCCTTGTATAACTAATTGGAAATTGAGTCGTTGGTAGCATTTGAAGGAAGATAAAAGTGGGTGCTTATCAGACTTATCCTGAAGGATTTTGGCAGACTTCTGTGGGACTCTTTACAAACTCTTTTGAGACTCATTATGAGCTGCGAATGACTAAAATTCACAGCTGTTGAAATAAAGAAAAAAGGGGTTTTGGGACTAACATGTGTCTCCATAAGCCTTGATCAAAACGACAGCATGGAGAAGATAGCAGGCGGCTATTATTCAGGGGTCTCCAACCTTGGCAACTTTTAAGCCTGGCGGACTTCAACTCCCAGCAAAGCTGGCTGGGGAATTCTGGGAGTTGAAGTCCACCAGGCTTAAAGTTCTCAAGGTTCAAGACCCCTGAACTAATTCTGTATTTACTGTATCCTGAGCACTTTGTGAAGCTTTCACCATCTGCTGTCAACTCGTAAAGCTTTCCTGGCTCAGCTACAAGCAGAAGTATATTCCACACATATCTTCTTCAAGGTTGTATCCCAAGCTACCGAGACCAACCGGAGCGGCGAGAGATGGGATCTCTACAGCCCGTGGAAGTGCTTAGTTGGAGAATGTGATTTATGACACACCCTGGAGGGAGGGGGAAGAAACAGGGTCATAGGTGGGCCATAAATTACGTCAGGCAGAGCGGACTTCATTTGGATACTTTGCCGACGTTGCGCCTAATAAATAACTGGATTTCTTTTGAAACTTGGCTAAGGCTCATGGTTTACTTAGGGTATCCAATGGAACCCTGACATCTGCATTCACACATGCATCACATTTGTGCAGAGATGCAGGTACCGAACCCGAAATTACAGGTTAGTCCTTGACTTACAGTGGTTCATTGAGTGACCGTTCAACTTTACAACGGCACCGAAAAACGTGGCTTGCTGTCATTTTTCACAAGGTACAACCTTTGCAATGTCCCCCGTGATCCAAATTCAGACCCTTGACTAACCGACTCGTATTTAGGACGGTCGCAGCGTCCTGGGGAGGAGTGGTGGTGGGGGTGTCAGGGTCCCGCCATTCTCTTTTGGGACCTTCTGAGAAACAAAGTCCACGGGGAAAGCCGGTTTCGCTTAGCAACCAATGTCGCCAACTGAACGGCAGCAGTGTATTTGCTTCGCAAACCGTGGAAGGAAAAGTTCGTCCAATGGAGCAAAAAACTCCCTTGACAGACGTCTCGCTTAGCAACATAATTTTGGGGCTGCACGGGGGTCATAAGTCGAGGACTACCTGTACTTTTTCTAGCTTACCCTGCCGTTAAAATAGTCCAGCCCGTTTGCGGAGGTTATGACCAGTGGTGGGATTCAAAAATGTTTTTTACTACCGTTTCTGTGGGCGTGGCTTGGTGGGCGTGGCAGGGGAAGGATATGCTACAAAGTCCCCCTTTCCCTCCGCACTCCACTAACCTGCTTTCCAGCTCTGTTTTCCTATGCAGGGCAACCAAAGAAGTTGGAAGTTCAGCAGTGGTGGTATTCCAATTCTTTTACTACCGGTTTTTGTGGGCATGACGTGGCTGAGTGGGCGTAGCAGGGGAAGGATACTGCAAAATCCCCCTTCCCTCCCCACCCCACTGACCTGCTTTCCAGCTCCCTTCTCCTGGGCAGGGCAACCAAAGAAGACCCAGCCGATCAGCTAGGGACTCGATGGGAGGCAGAGAATAGATGGGGTTGGCGGGGCCAGTCAGAGGCAGGATTGGCCGGTTCTTCAAACTACTCAACATTTCCGCTACCGGTTCTCCAGAACTGATCCGAACCGGATGAATATACCACCTCTGGACATCAGATGTCCCTTTGAGGACCTTGGGCCAAAGGTGATCTCCACAAACCCAGGTTCAATTGAGGTAAAAGAGAACCTGCAGGTGTCCGAGAAGACTCTCCAATCCTTCAGGACCGAGTTGACCCAAACTACTCAACATTTTCACTACCGGTTCTCCAGAACTGATCTGAACCGGCTGAATATACCGCCTCTGGTTATGACCAATGTAGCCGCCTATGTGAAACGTGCCCCGGAGCCAGGACCTGTTGCGTCCTGAAATGCAGAAAGTTAGAAAATGTTCGCTCTTCCCCTTCCCTTGAGGACTCACCAACCCATCTCCGCACTTGGTGCCCGTCATCACGAGACCCGGGTCGGAGAGGTCGCCCTCATCATCCTTGGTGGCATAGACCAAAGTCCCCCGGCATTTGATCTCTTGCCCGTTAAACCGGATGGTGGTGTCCATGGAGATGGTGTTGGTGCCTTTGGGCTTGGCCGCTGGGCTTTGACACTGGATCTTTCCGCACTTGGCATCTCTGGGAGGAAAAAGAAGGAAGTCCAATAAGGAGGAGAGCGAGAAGGTTCAAGAGATGGGATCCCCTGATGGTCTGGAGGTTGTGATTAGCCGGCGGCAGGTGCGGGTGGCTGAGGAGAGCGAGGACTCAGATGATGAGACGGGACCATTGGGGAGTGGGCTGCTGCCTTCAGAGATGGTGGGGGGGCTGGCAGCAGCGATGAGGAAATTCCCGAGGAGCCTGTGCCAAGTGCGCGTGCGCGCAGGGCTGCTCGCCGAAAAGAGCAGCTGCAGCAGCACGGGCGACTCGGGAGTAAGGCTGCAAGGTAACGGCCCCTCCTTCAAGAAGATAAAAGCCAGCTGTGAATCCGACGTTCTTTGCAGGAAGCAAAGACGTTTTGAAACTCAGCCTCATGGACATTCCAGCATCTTAGTTGGTATTTGAAGACACTTGTGTTGTGAAATATTTCTTATCTGTTATTTCTTAGCCATTCTTGGCAGCCTCGCACAGTTTTGGCGAGGTTTGTGCTTACCAAAGTTAATTAGTTTGCAGCAGCCTTTTAAACGGGGATTCGTAAGAATCATTAAAACGGTTTCTGTTCCCTTCAGTTCCTGTTTGTTTTATTGGAAAAGGGTTTGGGTCAAAATACCGGATGCCTCCCAGATGTCCTCGCAAAGCCAACTCTCAAGGAGCAGAAACTCAAGTCAGGAAGTTCAACCACCAGGTGCGGGAAGCTTTCGGGGTCCTTCTCCAAGGACAGAATCAAGGAAGGGATGGGAAGGACCATCGACTCTCCCCCAGGGGAGAAAAGGGATGATCCCTGTACTGGACGAAAGCCTTGGTTTGTGCCAATTTGGGGTGGGGTCTTTTTAATTGTTGTGGTTGTCGTTGGGCAATATTTATTTATTTCCAAATTTAAAACGTAAGATCTAAGAGAAGAAAAGGGGGAAAAGGAACAGACCAAAGACAAGAAAGCAAGAAGGCAGGCAGGCAGGAGGTGAGGGAGGGAGGGGGAGAAGAGGGAGAAAGACAGAGAGGGAGAAAAGAGAGAAGGAAGGAAGGAAAGAAGAAAACATGCGTAAAACAAAACATCAAACCTACACACAAAATATCCTTGGGGAATAATCCCAGCTACAAAGATCTATTATGAGTCAAGCCACTGGGCCTACCCTCTATCCACTGTAAAAAAAACCAACAACAACCCAACCACGGCTTCCCCTGAACCAGGATCCAGACCGCATGCTCTGGGTTGCTGCTGCTGCTGCTGCTGCAAACTTCCCCTGACTTGGCCACATCTGGAAGTCAAGGACTGGGCTTCCCGGAAGGAACATCTGGATCCCTCAGCCGGTAGGCACTTACCTCTTGGCGCATTTCACGTAGTTGCCGTGCCGGTCCTTCCCACAGTTGCCGTACATGTCGCCGGCCCTGTTGACATCCTGGAAGCAAGCATCGGGGCCGCCAAGCACCTGGGGGGGGCGACGGGGGGGGAGAGAAGGTCTGATTTAGCACCCCATGCCAAATAAGCCCTCCCCAAATTTACAAGTCCTCGAACTTACGACCAGAAGGGAGCCCAAACTTTCTGCTGTTCGCCTGTTAGATGTTTAATTATCGTTTTGGTATTTCTCTTTGTTAATTTTAAAGCCGGCTACTTCCCCCGAATTTTCCTGTCTCCTGGATTAATTTTGGTCCCTTCTCCAATGGTTCTTCTACGAAGAAGACCAGGTCACCGGCGAATGCTTGGACCTTATATTCGCCTTTGTGTCTTTTAAGTCCTCTTATCTCCCGATTTGATCTTATTCTTATTAGCAGAATCTTCAAGGTCAGGATAAAGAGCAGAGGTGACAATGGACAGCCTTGCCGTACTGAAGTTACAATAGCATGGGAAAAAAGTGAGTTCTAGTCCCGACTAATGCATGAAAGACGGTTGGGTGACTTTGGGCCAATCACCAGGAGACGGTGAGTTCCAGTCCTGCCTTAGGCATGAAAGGCAGGTGGGTGACTTTGGACCAATCACCAGGAGACAGTGAGTTGTAGTCCCGCCTTAGGCATGAAAGCCGGCTGGGTGACTTTGGGCCAATCACCAGGAGACAGGGAGTTCTAGTCCCGCCTTAGGCATGAAAGCCGGCTGGGTGACTTTGGGCCAATCACCAGGAGACAGGGAGTTCTAGTCCCGCCTTAGGCATGAAAGCCGGTTGGGTGACTTTGGACCAATCACCAGGAGACGGTGAGTTCTAGCACTGCCTTAGGCATGAAAGCCGGCTGGGTGACTTTGGACCAATCACCAGGAGACGGTGAGTTGTAGTCCCTCCTTAGGCATGAAATCCGGCTGGGTGACTTTGGACCAATCACCAGGAGACAGGGAGTTGTAGTACCACCTTAGGCATGAAAGCCAGCTGGGTGACTTTGAGCCAATCACCAGGAGACAGAGAGTTCTAGTCCCGCCTTAGGCATGAAAGCCGGCTGGGTGACTTTGGACCAATCACCAGGAGACGGGGAGTTCTAGTCCCGCCTTAGGCATGAAAGCCAGCTGGGTGACTTTGGACCAATCACCAGGAGACAGTGAGTTGTAGTACCGCCTTAGGCATGAAAGCCAGCTGGGTGACTTTGAGCCAATCACCAGAAGACTATGAGTTCTAGTCCCGTCTTAGGCACGAAAGCTGGCTGGGTGACTTTGGGCCAATTATTAGGAGACTGGAAGTTCTAGCCCCGCCTTAGGCATGAAAGCCAGCTGGGTGACTTTGAACCAATCACCAGAAGATGGGGAGTTCTAGTACCGCCTTAGGCATGAAAGCCGGCTGGGTGACTTTGGACCAATCACCAGGAGACAGGGAGTTATAGTACCACCTTAGGCATGAAAGCTGGCTGGGTGACTTTGAGCCAATCACCAGGAGACAGAGAGTTCTAGTTCCGCCTTAGGCATGAAAGCCGGCTGGGTGACTTTGGACCAATCACCAGGAGACAGGGAGTTCTAGTCCCGCCTTAGGCATGAAAGCCGGCTGGGTGACTTTGGGCCAATCACCAGGAGACTATGAGTTCTAGTCCCGTCTTAGGCATGAAAGCTGGCTGGGTGTCTTTGAGCCAATCACCAGGAGACAGAGAGTTCTAGTCCTGCCTTAGGCATGAAAGCCAGCTGGGTGACTTTGGACCAATCACCAGGAGACAGTGAGTTATAGTACCGCCTTAGGCATGAAAGCCAGTTGGGTGACTTTGAGCCAATCACCAGGAGACTATGAGTTCTAGTCCCGCCTTAGGCATGAAAGCCAGCTGGGTGACTTTGGACCAACCACCAGGAGACGGTGAGTTCTAGTCCCACCTTAGGCATGAAAGCCAGCTGGGTGACTTTGGGCCAATCACCAGGAGACTGGGAGTTCTAGTCCCACCTTAGGCATGAAAGCCGGCTGGGTGATTTTTAGCCCGTCTCTCTCTCTCAGCTCAACCCACCACACATGGTTGTTGTTGTGGGGAAAATAGTAGGAGGAAGGCGTGTTAGATGTATCCGCCACCTTGTTTTATTAGTAAAAGGCAATAAACAAAAGCCACTGGCTGAGAGAGAGAGGGACGGAAGGCGACGCTCACCTCGCCCCCACAGCTGGATGCATTGTTGATGGTGCGTCATGCACATGCCGTTGTAACAATACTCCTCTCCGTGGGAACACGTGGAGCCATCCAACAAGTAGACATTGGCGGGACAGTAGGGTGAAGCGCCCGTACAATATTCCGGGAGATCACACGATCCAGCTGGCTCCCGACACATGATCCCGGCCGTCTTGAGCTACGGAAGCCAAAAGGGAAACAACAGACAAGATACATTCCCACCGAAGAAGTAAACACGAGCCAAGATTAATCTCCGTCATCTGGGCCATCTTGGATGGGATGCAGCGAATGGTGGTTTGTGGAGAACAACACACAGGAGAGCCTAGCCGTGGGACGACAAGTTGATGACCAGAGAACCCTCTGAAGGTCTCTGGAAGGAATGGCCATCCTGCCTCGGTCAATCTTAAGATCCCTTCTTCCAAGCAAAAATATCTTCTACTAGCACGATACTCGCGCTTCACTATGAAACGATGTGGTCGGGCTTAGTTTATGGGGTGGAAAATAAGGAGGGGGGGGGGGAATTCTGCCTCTGCCTACCAGCATCCATCAGTATTCACCTGGCTAGCGTCCTGTCAGTGAGAGAGTTGAGGGCTGTTTGGAAACTGAAAGAGTATTTGATGTGTGAGCAAGAAGGAGACAGCAAGGAGCCTGGGCGTGGCTTAGCTCAACTGTTCTGTACTAAAGCTGCTGGGTGCTCTGAAACTAAAACTGAAACTCCTCTGCTTGTGTTTTGCATTTGGAAGAGATTTCTTTCCAGGTGGGGAGGGGGAGTAAGACTCCTTAGCATCAGAGCGTGTTAATAATAATAATAATAATATAGGAAATACTAAATGCTCTGATGGTCATTTTGGAAAAATCCTTTCTTAGTGAGCACCTAGAAGCCAAGAGGAACATGGGTGCCAAATTTCAAGTTTGTAGGCTTGACGGTTCTGGAGATTTTGGGATGATGCATGAGGGAAATTTTGCTTTTATAGATAGATTGTGGGGGAATGTAGTCTGGATTCCCAGCAGGGAGGGGGCCCCATTCCAGTGGAGTGAGAGACAATTCATTTCAGAGAGTTTGTATATGAGAAGGAGGGTGAAGACAGCTCCTGCCTAATCGATCCCAAAATATATTTTTAATGAGTTCAAGTAGTTACTTTAATTATTTTTTATTGCTTCATTTGTTTATTTATATCCCATCTTATTATTATTATAAATAACTCAAGGTGGTGAACATAAGGCCTTATTTTTGTTTCTCACTGCAAATGTCCTTGACAGACGGTCCTCATTTAGCGACCTCCTGGTTATGTTCACAATTGCGACGGAGATGAAAAAGTAACTTTTCCAACCAATTCTCGCACTGACGACCTTCGCAGGTCTTGTAAAGCCAAGGAAAGTTCGAAGGAACACTGTTAATTTGCAGTGTCAATTAAGTTTTGCTTAAAGACCAAGTTGGCACTCCCAACTGTGGTCGCTAAACGAGGACTATCCGTACTGAACGCTCCCATTTCCACTTCCTGCCAAATCAAGTCAGACCCTTTGGCTCAGGGGTGGGAGGCAAATATTTTTTACTACCGGTTTTGTGGGCATGGCTAGGTAGAAGTGGCTAGGTGGGCATGATCATGTGACTGGGTGGGTGTGGCTTCTTCCCTTTTTTATGCAGCACACACACACACACACACACACCACGCTCCATTTTTTTTTTTTGGCCCCCTGAGCAAAGCAGTAAGACAGCAAGGGGGATTCCGGCACAGCTGATCATCAGAACAGCTGATCATCAGCAAAAAAAAGAAATAAATACTGGTTCAGCCGAATGGTAACTTTTTTTTTACTACCAGTTCACTTGAACTGGGTTGAACAAGTAGAATACCACCACTGCTTTGGCCCCAAGAGTTCCCATGCTCCACAGCCTTGGTCCACATTCTGCTTTTATTACCTTGCAGGAATTACAACATTCTCCATGGGCGCACTCCGCTTCGGCTTTCAGCGTGCAATTCTGGGGATTACAGCAAAGATTGGTGCACTCCTGTGGGGGGAAAAAATAGATTTTTTTTTCCACTCAGCATCACTGGGATTTGGGGGTTGGGAAGCCCAGCACATTCGTGGGGTCTCTGCCAAAAAAGCTTTGATTATTATAAAAACTTCCCTTTAGGAACATGGATTCCCATGTGTTGATGCTATCACGGCTTTTCCCTGTTTATTTATTTGACTTTCATCCCGCCTTATTATTTTTACAAATAACTCAAGGTGGTGAATATATCCAAAAGACCTTCCTATTTCTATTCTATTTCTTCTATTTTTTTCCTACAACGACCCTGTGAGGTGGACAGACTGTCCCAAAGTCACCCAGATGGATTTCATGGCTAAGGCAGGACTAGAACTCACTATCTTCTGGTGACTAACCCGAAGTCATCCAATTGATTTTCCTGCTTAAGACAAAACTAGAACTCCCCAACTCTGTGTAATTGGCCCAAAATCACCCAGTTGGCTTTCCAACTTAGGACAAAACTAGAACTTCCCATCTCTGGGTGATTGGCCCAAAGTCACCCAGCTGGCTTTCCTGTCTAAGACAAAACTAGAACTCACCATCTCTGGGTGATTGGCCCAAAGTCATCCAGCTGGCTTTCCTACCTAAGACAAAACTACAATTCACCATCACTGGGGGATTGGCCCAAAGTCATCCAGCTGGCTGGATGACAAAACTAGAACTCACCATCACCAGGTGATTGACCCAACGTAACCCAGTTGGCTTTCCTGCCTAAGACAAAACCAGAACTCACCATCACCAGGTGATTGGCCCAAAGTCACCCAGCTGGCTTTCCTGCCTAAGACAAAACTAGAACTCACCATCACCAGGTGATTGGCCCAAAGTCACCCAGCTGGCTTTCCTACCTAAGACAAAACTAGAACTCACCCTCACCGGGTGATTGGCCCAAAGTTGGATTTCCTGTCTAGGACAAAACTAGAAATCACCGTCTCCTGGTTAAGCCAGCACCTTAACCCCTAAACCAATTTTCTCCGTCAGATCTTTGGGTTTTAACCCTCTCCCAGTCTCACCATCAGACTCTAACCCTGCGGGGGACAGTCTTGCCATCTCCCATCCCAGGTCTTCACTACCCCCCGCCTTGCTTCCTAATGCCACCCAACACCCCAACACCCAGCCTACCTCGGCCTCCCCACAGTCACATTCCTCTCCTTCCTCCAAAAATCCGTTGCCGCATTTCTTCCCCACTACCAGGTCTTTGGTGTCCGGCAGGTTGAAAAGGCAGACGCCTCCTCCCTTCTGGAAGTAGCCCTCCAACTGACTGCGGCTGCAGGAGCTGAAGACCCGGGGGAAGGGGTGCCTGGAATTTGGGGAGGGGCGTGAGAGAGAGAGAGAGAGAGAGAGAGAGAGAGAGAGAGAGGGAACAACTCAGAACCCGAAATGCCGGATTTGGCAGAATTTCGCTCGCCGCTCCAAATCCGAGACGGCAGGCTCCATTTCTAAACATTTCAAGAAGGTGGATTTACAGGAAGTCCTCCACTTATGACTACAACTGAGCCCCAAAACTGGTTAAGCAAGGCAGTGGTTAATGTTGTGGCCCACCTGGCAGCAGAATCGGACAGTAGTGAGGAGGTTGGGGAGCGTTGAGGTAATTCGGACGCTTGGCAACTGACCCGTATTTATGACGGTTGCAGCATCCCCGGGGTCACGCTGTCCGCTTTTGTGACCTTAGGGACAAGCAAAGTTGATGGGAGAAGCCCAGATTCGCTTAACGACCGGGTTACTAACTAATTCATTGTGGGGATTCACTTCATAATGGTAGCGAGAAAGGTTGCAAAACGGGACAAAAATTCACTCAAGAAAAAGTGTCACTCAACGACAGAAAATTTGGGCTCGATGGCTCCCTTTCACACACACCCCTTTCTTGCCACCATCGTTAAGTGGATCGCTGACATTGTTAAGCCAGTAGCCCGGTTGTGAATGCGAATCCAGCTTCCTCGATGGCTTTGCTCAGTGGAAGATCGCAAAAGGGGATCGTGTGACACACACACACATGACCTGAAAAACCACGACCGTCATAAATACGAGCCAGCCGCCAAGCGTCCGAATTTCATTCACGTGACCCGGGGGCTGCTCCAACAGTCCTAAGCTTGAAAAACTCCCTTTTTTTCCAGGGCTGTGGTAACTTGGAACGGTCACTAAAGGAACGATCGTAAGTCGAGAACTCAAAGGGACGCGGTGGCTCAGGGGCTAAGACACTGAGCTCGTCGATTGGAAAGGTCGGCAATTCGGCAGTTCGAATCCCTAGCGCTGCGTCATTGGGTGAGCTCCCGTTCCTTGTCCCGGCTCCTGCCAACCTGGCAGTTCGAAAGCACGTAAAAAATGCGAGTAGAAAAATAGGGACCCCTTTAGTAGGAAGGGAACAGAGGTCTGTGCGCCTTCGACATTTAGTCCTGCCGGCCACATGACCACGGAGACGTCTCCGGACAGCGCTGGCTCTTCTTCGGCTTTGTAACGGAGACGAGAGCGGTGCCCCCCGGAGCTGGAAAGGACTAGCACGTATCTCTCCGGACTTCTTGGCATACAGGGTGGGCTCCGGAAAAAAATGGACTGCCAAGATGTTTCATCCAGCCCTTGTTTTGCACAGTGTCTTTAAATCTCATTTTACACACTTAAACACACACACACACACTTTGTCTTTTAACAACTCCTCTTTGCTACTGTACAGCTGTTCGACTCCCGACAGTCCTGCAATTTTCAAATAACCTGGTTTTAATTTACATTTTGTTCTGGCTTGGAAAAGCAGGCGGGAGAATGGGAGACAGGAAATTCTCAGCCCCCATCCCCCCCAGCTCCCAGAACTTAACTGCACCAGGAACTAATTAAAAGCCCTTTCCCCTAATTCAAAGTTTATTGCCTTATCCCTTGTAAACGCAAAAGCGTTTTAAAAGGGGCCGTTACGAGGCTGAGCTGCGCATTCTTCTGACAAATAAGCCCACATAAAGTAGCTATTTCCCCTATAAGCCAGCTTCCAGATGTGGAGAGGAGAGTAAAACCGACGAAGGGCGGTTTGTGGGGATTTGGGAAAGTTTAATTTAATGAAAAGAAGGAAGGACCAGGGGTGACATGAGAACAGCTTGAATAGAGGGTTGGACTAGAACAGGGGTCACTAACCTTTTGGACCTCAGGGACCACCAAACTCATCATTTTAAATCCCACAGACCAGAGACCCTGGGAAAATCCCCCCAAAAGTCTGCAGGAAAATTCCCCACCCCGTTTTCCTACCGATCGATCGTTCTTTATTTGGGATCACAGGATCCCGTCTCCAGCTCCGTTCTCAGGGGGAAAGAGAGAGAGAAAGGGAGAGACTTTTGGCTTCATGCAAGGAAAGCAGCAGAAGCCGCAGAAGTCTTTCTTTCTCTCCCCCAAACTCCGCCAGAAACGAGTCTTTGCAGGCGCAGCCTCTTGGAGCAGGAGGCCTTGCAGGGTCCCAAAGACTCATTTCTGGCAGAGTTTGGGGGAGAGAAAGAAAGACTTCTGCTGCTTTCCTTGCGTGCAGCCAAAAGCAGAAGAAGAAAGAAGCGGAAAGAAGCAGCCCGGTGGCCAGGCCAGATGCGTGGGGTGAGTGGGGCAAGTTCTCCCCCTCCGCCCTTTCCCCCCTCCCCTCCCTACCTCGTGTTGTACACAATGCAAGCGACGCAAGCCTTGTGTTCCCGCGGGCCATATGGGCAGCGCAGCCTTGTGCTCCCGCGCAGCCTGGATTAATTGCTTTGGGGAGGCGACATTTCTCTGCGGACCACCCAAAAAATTTTCACGGACCACCAGTGGTTCCCGGCCCACTGGTTGGCGACCACTGGACTAGTTGACCTCCAGGGTCCCCTTCCGACTCTGTTATTTTGTACCGGGACTAAGAGTGACACGATAGCAGTCTTCCATTATCTGAGGGGCTGCCCCAGAGAAAAGGGGTTCAAATTATTCCCCAAAGCACCAGAAGGCAGAGGAAGAAGCAAACGGGGGGGGGAAACCAACCAAGCAGCGAAGCAACCTGGAACTAAGGAAGAATTTCTTGACAGCGAGGACAATTAACCAGTGGAACTGCCTGCCACCAGAAGTTGTGAAGGCTCCAACAATGGAAGTTTTCTAGCCCAATCCACGTTGGCTAACTTTTTCCACCAAGCAACCACACCCCTCCGGGGATCCAAGAACCATCCGGAACAACACCCCCCTTCCCAAATGGGAGACATCCCCCCCACCCCACCACGCCCGACCCCCGCCGCTTTACCCTGTGGCAGCAGCCATGACGCAGCCGCCCTGCGATGCTGTGGCCTCCACGCAGCAGCCTTCCGGGTCGTGGCTCATGCCGAAATTGTGGCCGATCTCGTGAGCCATGGTGGCCGCCGCTCCGATGGGTAACTCCGAGTGGTCCTGGTTTTGGGGAGGGGTTGGGGGAGAGAGAGAGGAAAGACTCACCAGCTTGAAGAGAGGAGGGGGCCCCTGGGAAGAAGGGAGGGGGGGCCGCATTTGATTCCCCAAGCGTCCGCGTTCAAGGTAGCATCGGCGGAATTGAGCGGGTGAGCTTTTATTTTGCAATCCAAGTTAGCGGGTTCTCAAGCAGGCCGGGCTTGATTCTGGCAAGGGAAGGGGGTTGGGAAGACCACCACCCTGCCCCTCCCCCAAAAAATCATCCTGGCCAATCCCCTCCCTCGTGCCCACAGCCAGCAGTTCGAGCCGGACCGACTCAAAGAGGGCTCTGCTTTCCATCTTTACGAGGTCGGTAAAATGAGGACCCCGATTGTCGGGGGCAAGAGGCTGACTCTGTAAATCACTGTAAAACTATTTCTATTCTCTCCCTCCTTCCTTCCCTCTGTCCTTCCTTTATACCTCTTTCTTTCTTCCTTCCTTCCTTCTTCCTTTTTGTTTCCTTCCCTCTATGGTCTCCTTCCTTCCCTTTTTTCTCTTTTCTTTCTCCTGCTCCCTCCTTCTATTTCCCTTCTTTTTCTCTCCCTCTTCTTTCCTCTCCTCCCTCCCTCCTTTTTCTTTCTCCTTTTCTTCCTTCCTTCCCTTTTTTTCCCTTCTTTTTCTTTCTCCTGCTCCCTCCATCTCTTATTTCTCCCTTCTTTTTTTCTCCTTTTTTTCCTCTCCTTCCTCCCTTCTTTTTCTTTCTCCTTTTCTCTTCCTTCCTTCCTTCCTTCTCTTTTTTCTTCCTTTTTCTTTCCTTCCCTCTATTGTCTCCTTCCTTCCCTTTTTCTCTTTTCTTTCTCCTGCTCCCTCCGTCTTTTATTTCCCTTCTTTTTCTCTCCCTCTTCTTTCCTCTCCTCCCTCCCTCCATTTTCTTTCTCCTTTCCTTCCTTCCTTCCTTCCTTCCTTCTCCCCTTTTTCTTTCTCCTTTCCTTCCTTCCTTCCTTCCTTCCTTCCTTCCTTCCTTCCTTCCTTCCTTCCTTCCTTCTCCCTTTTTCTTTCTCCTTTCCTTCCTTCCTTCCTTCCTTCCTTCCTTCCTTCTCCCCTTTTTCTTTCTCCTTTTCTTCCTTCCTTCCTTCCTTCCCTTTTTTCCCTTCTTTTTCCTTTCTCCTGCTCCCTCCATCTCTTATTTCTTTTTTTCTCCTTTGTTCCCTTTCCTTCCTTCCTTCCTCCCTTCTTTTTCTTTCTCCCTTTTCTTCCTTCCTTCCTTCCCTCCTTTTTCTTTCTCCTTTTCATCCTTCCTTCCCTTTTTTCCCTTCTTTTTCCTTTCTCCTGCTCCCTCCATCTCTTATTTCCCCCCTTCTTTTTTTCTCCTTTTTTTTCCTCTCCTTCCTCCCGCCCTTCTTTTTCCTTCTCCTTTTCTTTTCTCTTTCTTTCTTTCTTTCTTTCTTTCTTTCTTTCTTTCTTTCTTTCTTTCTTTCTTTTCCTCCTCCTTCCTTTCCCTCTCTTGGTGGTGGCGCGGTGGTTAGAGTGCTGCCTTGCCGGCAAAACTCTGCCCGCTGCCAGGAGTTCGATCCTGACCGGTTCAAAGTTGGCTCAGGACCTCGATTGTCGGGAGGTGGGGGGGGGGGGGGGGAATATGCCAATCCATGTCTGGGAGCCGGTCCACAGGTCTTACAAGTGACCACGATTGGACCACCCCCGACCTCCGTAGAAATGCTCCCTTGTGGTCTTCCCGGGAATAACAAAAATGCGTTGCAAGCAAAGAGCGTTTTTGTCCCATATCATTGATCGGGTCAGCAAGACGAAAGGACCGGCGGGGTGGAGCCATCTTCCTCTTACCATACTCACGCCCCCAGAGTTCTCTGCACTGCACATGCCCTCCAGGGGCGCCATTCCGATGGTGGTGCCTCTAAAGGTGATCCCACTGCAAAGAGTCGTGAGAATAAGGACGGGGGGACGGAGCAAAGAATATTGGTTATAGTCCCTTCCTTCCTTCTTCCCTCCCTCCCATTCTTCTCCCCTCCTTCTCATCTCTCCTTCCTTCCTTCCTCCCTCCCTCCCTCTTGTGCATCCCGATTCCTTATCTTCCTTCCCTTAATCCTGCTCTCTCCCCTTCTCTATTGACCTTCCTTTCTCCCTTCCGTCCATCTTCCCCTTCCTTCCTGCCTTCCTTCCCTGGCTCCTGATTCCTTCCTTCTTGTCTTCCTTCTGTGGCTCCTTTGTCCTTTCTTCCTCCTGTTCCCCTCATCCCATCCACCCATCCATCAGTCTTTCTGTTGTCCATCCATCCATCATCTATTATCTACTTATTCTACCTATCTCTATCTATCCATCCATCCATTCATCCATCCATCCATCTCTGTCCGTCCATCCATCCATCATATCTATCTATCAATCATCTATCCATCCATCTCTATCCATCTATCCATCCATCTATCCATTCATCCATCCATCCACCTCTATCCCTCTATCTATTCATCTATGCTCTATCTCTATCTATCTATCTATCTATCTATCTATTTATCTATCCATTAATCCATCCATCTCTACCATCCATCATATCTATCTATCTATCTATCTATCTCTATGTCTGTCTATCTATCTATCTATCTATCTATCTATCTATCTATCTATCTATCCATCCATCCATTCATCCATCCATCCATCCATCTCTGTCAGTCTATCCATTCATCCATCATATCTATCTATCATCTATCTATCTCTATTCATCCATCCATCTCTGTCAGTCTATCCATTCATCCATCATATCTATCTATCGCTATCTATCTATCTATCTCTATCTCTATCTATCTATCTATCCATCCATCCATCCATCTCTGTCAGTCTATCCATTCATCCATCATATCTATCTATCATCTATCTATCTCTATTCATCCATCCATCTCTGTCAGTCTATCCATTCATCCATCATACATATATATATCTATATCTCTATCTATATCTATATCTATCTATCTATCTATCTATCTCTATATCTCTATCTCTATATCTATCTATCTATCTATCTATATCTATCTATCTATTTATCTCTATCTATCTATCCATCCATCCATCCATCCATCTCTGTCAGTCTATCCATTCATCCATCATATCTATCTATCATCTATCTATCTCTATTCATCCATCCATCTCTGTCAGTCTATCCATTCATCCATCATATCTATCTATCGCTATCTATCTATCTATCTATCTATCTATCTATCTATCTATCTATCTATCTATCTCTATATCTATCTATCATCTATCTCTATCTATCTATCTATCTATCTATCTATCTATCTATCTATCTATCTATCTATCTATCTATCTATCCATTCATCCATCCATCCATCTCTGTCAGTCTATCCATTCATCCATCATATCTATCTATCTGTATCTATCTATCTGTATCTATCTATCTACCTATCTACCTATCTATCTATCTCTATTCATCTATCCATCCATCTATCCACCCACCCTATCAGAGGGGAGCATAAACAGCCACCGTTAGGGCAGAGAAATAATTTTTAAGAAAAACCAAGATGGCGCCCACTGCAGCCCTGGCCCTTCCCCACAAGCCCTCGGCCGCCATCTTGACTCCCAGGGAGCCCCGAGGAGGGACTCACGTGAGGAGCTGAGCGTTGTCGTGTTTCTTGCGGGCCCGCAGTGTCTTCTTCCACTGGAGAAAGGAGACGAGGGTGGCGTGGGAGTCCTCGCTCACCGTGCACTTGTCTTGGTCCGTCCAGACTTCCAGGCCAATCAGGGCCACTTTGATGTTCAGGGACCTGTAAAACTGAGAGGGAGAAGCTGGAAGGAGTCGGTGACTGGGAGGAACGATTGGGGGGGCGGAAGGAGCTCCCGATTCTCTAGCACAGTGGTGGCTAATCTTTTGGGGCTCCTGTGCCAAAAGATTGTGTGCGCGCTTGCACGCTCGCACTCCCGTGCCAGCATCCAGAAGGCAATGTGCACAGCACCTATGTGTGCACAGCACCTATGTATGCACGCATAATTCCCACCCACCCACCTGCACTGCACACACAGCTGATTTTCAGCTGGTTTGAGGTGTTTTTCAACCACCCAAAGGCTTGAGGAAGGCTTCTGCAGGCTTCTGCAGGCTGAAAACTAGCCCCGTTTCGTCACTTCCGGTGTTTTCGGAAAAACAGGAAGTGCCAAAACGGGCCTAGTTTTCGACCTGCAAAGCCTGCAGAAGCCTTCCTCAAGCCTCTGGGAGGGCGAAAAAGTCCTCATACTGGCTGAAAATCAGCTGTGATGTGCGCACATGCGCAGTGAGGTAAGTTTGCCTGTAGCTCGCATGCCAGCACAAATGGCTCCGCATGCTACCTGTGGCACACGTGGCATAGGTTCGCCACCACGGCCCTAGCAGGTCCAGAGGCCACCTGGGCAACGCTGGGAAGGTGTTTGCACCAAGCATAGTCCTCCACTTAAAACCATTTCTTTAGTGGCCATTCAAAATTACAATGGCACTGAAAAAAAAGGGACTTAGGGGCCTTTTCCCCCCACTTACAACCGTTGCAGCATCCCCAGGTCACATGATCAAAATTCAGCTGCTTGGCAACTGGCTCATATTTACGACGGTCGCGGGGTCCCTGGGGGTCAGGGGATCGCCTGGGGAGACCTTCCGACCAGCAGACTCCAGGGGGGACCCAGATTCACTTCACAACCGTGTTACAAATTTAACCATGGAAGTGATTCATTTAACAACAAGGGGGGGGGCATTGAAAGGTCATAACATGGTGGCAGAACTCGCTTAACAATTCTCTCGCTTAGCAACAGAAAGTTTGGGCTCAGTTACGATATAGAGAGCACCCCAAACTCACAGTGTTAAATGGTTAAGTTGCCCAGGGTCACTTGGCTGATTTGGATGGCTATAGGGCAGGAAGGAAGGAAGGAAGGAAGGGAGGGAGGGAGGGAGGGAGGGGAGGAAGGAAGGAAGGAAGGAAGGAAGGAAGGAAGGAAGGAAGGAAGGAAGGAAGGAAGGAAGGAAGGAAGGAAGGAAGGAAGGAAGGAATCAGGAGGAAATAAAGGAAGGAAGGAATCGAGGGGAAGAAAAGAAATCAGGAGGAAGGAAGGAAGGAATCCGAGAGAAAGAAGGAAGGAAGGAAGGAAGGAAGGAAGGAAGGAAGGAAGGAAGGAAGGAAACAGAGGGAAAAAAGGAAGGAAGGAAGGAATCAGAGGAAAAAAGGAAGGAATCAGGAGGAAGGAAAGAAGGAAGGAATCAGGAGGAAGGAAGGAAGGAATCAGAGGGAGAAAAGGAAGGAAGGAATCAGGAGGAAATAAAGGAAGGAAGAGAGGAATCAAGGAGGAGAAAAGAAATCAGGAGGAAGGAAGGAAGGAATCAGAGGGAGTAAAGGAAAGAAGGAAGGAGGGAAGGAAGGAGCTGGCAATTACCTTGTCTACATAATTCGCAATCTCCAGAATCCGCTGTTTTGTGACTCCCAAATTCTGCTTTTGAGCTCTAAACTGTGAAAGAACAACGCGTGAGAAAAAGGAAGGCAACTGCAGTGCCAAAACTTTCCTTCTTCCCCCCAAAAAGGTGGATTATTTCTTCCACGGCCACCAGCGTGCAAAGGCACACATCGGAAGGGGCCTTGGAGGTCTTCTAGTCCAGCCTCCTGCTCAGGCGGGAAACCCATTTCATGTACCCATTTCATGTATTCGTAACTATGTTTTTATTTATACCTGTTACCTTGTAAGCAATTGACAAATCAAATCAAATCAATCAATCAATCAATAAATAAATCCCTGAGGCTAACTGAGAAGTTCTGAAGTTGACCCTGGATTCATTCCAGGACACATCTGGAAGAGAAAGAATATCTCACCATTGAGTAATCTGCCACAATAAAGAGCTCCATATACTTCAAGGCTCTCCAAGAGTCCCGTTTTTTCTGCAAGACAAATGATTTTATATCAGAAGGAAAAACGGCAGCAGAGAGACCCTCAAAACTGATCTTCATCCTGTCCTGTTAAAAGTCTTGGGATTTAAGAGTCGGCCAGAAGTGAAGCGGATGCCATATAGGATGACGCAATAAGAATGAATCGGCATAGCGTGGATATTTCCCTTTAAGACTGGGGGATGGGTTCTACCCCTTTAAGAAGTGTTCATATAAAGGCAGCCCTTGGAGGGCATGTCCTCCCTCCTTGTGTCCGGTATTCCTTGCAGAGTTTGTGTAGAGTTCAGAAGTTTGATTGCTCGTAAGTTATTTTGCCTACCACGTACGTGTCTGTTGTATACAAACCGCAGTGAAATATCTCTGTGTGCTGTGTTTTGCTCCTGGGTTGTCTCATAATAATAGTCATGCTGAAAATGATTTGAAAAAGTCCCTTCTCCCAAAAAATGGAAATTCAAAAGATGGAAATTCAACTCCCCAAGTGGACAGAAGGTTCGCAAGTTCTTTCTTGACTTGGTAGAAATCTAAACGGACGTAGAGGCAATCCTCCGCCTACGGCCACAGGTGAGCGACACATTTATGTTGCTGAGGGAGATTTTATGACCATCCTCACCCCTTTGGTGAAGGGAATCGCTGCCATTCTTAAAAACCGTCACCCGGTTGTTCAGTGGATCTGGCTTCCCCCTTGCCTGGGCTCGTCAGAAGGTCGCGAAAGGTCTCCGGGAACTCAATGTGCGTCGGCTATCAAAGCATCCGAATGTAAATCACATCAATCAGCAACGGTCGTAAGCGTGAAAAATGGTCCCCCTATTTTTGGTGCCGTTGTAACTTCAAATGGTCACTGAGTGAAACTGTTGTAATGTTGAGAACTCCCTGTTCCTCCTCAGTGTAATTTGAGGGTGGGCTGTTAATCGCCCCCAGGGTTGGGATGCGGTCGGTTCAGACCGGTTTGAATGAACTGGATGTTAAATTTGCATCCGGTTTGCCAAACTGGTATTTGACCTTACTGGCTGGCCCCACCCACCCCGCCACTCCCAGGAGTCTCTACACCGCTTGTTTTGGATGCAGGTGAGTAGTGCGGGCTCCGTGCAGAGGCTCCGGAAGGGCAAAACCAGAAGTTCTGGAAGTCCAGAAATGGGTCTGTTTCCAGCTTCCAGAGGACCTCCAGACCCCTCTGTTTTCACCCTCCCAGAGGCCTCAGGGAAACCACTGGGCAGCGAACCAGTCACTGGGATTTTTGAATCCTACCCCTGGGTCACGCCCCCCCCACCTTCGCCCCCATTAATCTTCTAAGATTGGATATTTTTAGGATGGTCTATCAACATGATGGCGAACCTATGGCATGTGTGCCACAAGTGGCATGCAGAGCCATTTGCGCCGACATACGAGCCACAGGCAAACTTACCTCGCTGCGCATGCGCACGCCTCACAGCTGATTTTTCGGCTGGTTTGAGGCCTTTTTCGGCCTCTCAGAGGCTTGGAAAAAACTTCTGCGAGGCTTTTCAGGATGAATAATAGGCCCGTTTTGTCACTTCCTGTAATACCGGAAGTGATGAAACGGCCTATTATTCACCCTGAAAAGCCTTGCAGAGGCTTTTTCCAAGACTCTGGGAGGCCAAAAAAGGCCTCAAACCAGCTGAAAAATCAGCTGTCAGTTGCAGTGCAGGTAAGGGGGTGGCATGGGGGGATTGTGCGCACATGCGCAGGGGGCCGGGGGGGGCGCATTGCAGTCTGGGTGCTGGCACACAAGTGTGCGCACGCTAATGCGCGCCACAATTTTTGGCACAGGAACCTCAAAAGGTTAGCCATCACTGGTCTATCCGGAAGTCCCTGCCTGATAGAACAAGAAAAGGAAGGAAAGGAAGGGAATATTACTAGCCATGTTGTCTTCTGTTTCTACACCTTCTTTCCTGTCTCTCTTCTCACTCCACCCAATGTCATCCTTGATTTACAACCGTTCACTCAGTGACCGTTCCGACGGCCACTTGGAGGGGGGGAAAAGTGACTTGTGACCGTTGTTCAGCCTTAAGAACGAGGAACACAGCCTCCCCATGGTCGAACTTCGGACTATTGTGCGAGCGATTCATACTTATGACGGTGGTAACGCAATTTCCCTCACACCCGGGTGAGCTTCCATCAAGCAAAGTCAAAGGAGGAAGCCAGATTCGCTTAACGACCGTGGTTCCTAACTTATCAAGTGGAGCGATTCACTTAGCAACAGTGGCAAGGACGGTCGTAAAATGGAGCAAAACTCACAGAACCAGGGTCTCCCTTTAGCCACATGAATCCGGGGCTCGCTGGCGGTCCGTAACTCGAGGAGCAGCCGTAGTCCTCCTTTCTCCACCTGCAACTTCTACACTCTGCCTAGCTGCGAGACTGGCCTGCATCTCCCTCCAACCTAGCCCGGGCAGGATTTGAACACAGGATCCTCCTACTCGCTTCAAGGGATGGAAGATTCCAGTGACGTCGGCCACGCTGTTGGGTAGGTCCCCTTGTTGGCAAGTGCCCCCTTTGACCAACAAGTCCTTCGCCCGAAACAGGGTGTGCGCTTCCGATGTGGTGTTGGCTGGAGGTTTCAGGTAGTAACTGGTGTTGTAATTCAGGACGATCAGCCCACTGGTTGGGGAATAAAAAAAAACCCAACAAATTAGAATAGAATAGAATAGAATAGAATAGAATAGAATATTGGAAGGAATAGAATAGAATAGAATAGAATAGAATAGAATAGAATAGAATAGAATAGAATAGAATAGAATAGAATAGAATAGAATAGAATAGAATAAATATTGGAAGGAATAGAATAGAATAGAATAGAATAGAATAGAATAGAATAGAATAGAATAAATATTGGAAGGAATAGAATAGAATAGAATAGAATAGAATAGAATAGAATAGAATAGAATAGAATAGAATAGAATAAATATTGGAAGGAATAGAATAGAATAGAACAGAATAGAATAGAATAGAATAGAATAGAATAGAATAGAATAAATATTGGAAGGAATAGAATAGAATAGAATAGAATAGAATAGAATAGAATAGAATAGAATAGAATAGAATAGAATAGAATAGAATAGAATAGAAATTGGAATTTAGAATAGAAAATAGAATGGAATGGAATGGAATAACATAGAAGCTGGAAGGAACCTCGGAGGTCTTCTAGTCCAACCCCCAGCTCAAGCAGGAGAACCTATAACATTCCAGACAAATGGTTATCTAAACTCTTCTTAAAACACCCCAGTGATGAAGCATCCACAACTTCTGGTAGCAGGTAGTTCCACGGGTTAATTGTTTCTCACTGTCAGGAAATTCCTCCTTAGTTCCAGGTTGCTTCTCTCCTGGATGAGTTTCCATCCGTTGCTTCTTGTCCTGCCTTCAGATGCTTTGGAGAATAGCTTGACACCCGCCCACGCTCCCTCCCTCTTCTTTGGGGCAGCCCCTCAAATATTGGAAGGCTGCTAACAGCTCTTTTCTTTTCTGCAAGCGAAACAGACCCAGATCTTCCCAAAATTTATCCTGGGCCTGGCCTTCACCTCCCCTTCACCCCAAATCCAGAAAATAGTCACACTGGGGAGAAAATAGGAAAACAGTCATTTCTCAAAGAGAGCCTTGGCTTCACCTCACCCAAAGCTGGCATGCAACTGGCAGCCAATTTCTCTCAGCCGTTGCTATTTTCTACGACTCATATGCAAAACCACTTAGGCTTGAAATTCTTCGTCCTGAATTCAAACCGCAGCGGTCCAAATTAAAAATAAGTCATCCCAACCATGCTAAAAGTGTTTCATCTTGCAGGCATGCCCTGCTAGGATTTCAAAACCAGCCTCTGGAAACTCAAGCAGAGCCTTTTTAACGGCATCCATGAACACCGACTAGCAGTCGGGAGACAGGATGAAAACTCTTTTAATTTCACACAAACTATGGACAGATTTCAGCTTGGTTTCAACCAGGAAGCTTTGAGCATCCTAGGCCAAGCTAAATCCCCCCTCCCCAAATGCTAGAGAATTCATGGAAACTCAGACAAATCGGCCATCAACAGGCACGTAGAGATAAACAACATTTACACACCATTCCAAAGAGACCATAGAGATAAACATTTACACACCATTCCAAAGAGACCGTAGAGATAAACATTTACACACCATTCCAAAGAGACAATAGAAATAAACATTTACACACCATTCCAAAGAGACCATAGAGATAAACATTTACACACCATTCCAAAGAGATCATAGAGATAAACATTTACACACAATTCCAAAGAGACCATAGAGATAAACAACATTTACACACCATTCCAAAGAGACCATAGAGATAAACATTTACACACCATTGCAAAGAGATCATAGAGATAAACAACATTTACACACAATTCCAAAGAGACCATAGAGATAAACAACATTTACACACAATTCCAAAGAGACCATAGAGATAAACAACATTTACACACCATTCCAAAGAGACCATAGAGATAAACAACATTTACACACCATTCCAAGCAAACAAATCAAAAGACTAAAAAGGGAACCAAAAGACCAAAACACCTCCTCACCAGCTATCAACACCCAGATAAGCAGAGATTAACACCCGAGAAACAATCAAGCAGAAAGCAATACTCCAACCAAGGAACTACCAACTAAGACAAACAAGCTAATAAAATAGTAAATGGCAACCTAATTCAGGAACCACTATGAACAGTCTGAGCAACACTGACAGAGTAAGTTACGAGTATATAGACAGAAACCGAACCCCGAACCCTTCTGGCACTGATGATATTATCTAGTTGGGTTATGAAGAGTCTGCAAGGAAACAACCAAGCTCAGAAACCACCAAGGACCCCCTATTCTCCTCCTCCTCTCCTCCTCCTCCTCCTCCTCCTCCTCTCTGCAAACCCCACTCCTTCTAGCACTGATGATATTCTCTAGTTGGGTAATGTAATGTCTGCAAGAAAACAGCCAGTTCAGAGAGCACCAAGGACCCCACAGATCATCTCCCCCTGCTCCTCCTCCTCCTCCTCCTCCTCCTCTCTGCAAACCCCACTCCCTTCTAGCACTGATGATATTCTCTAGTTGGGTAATGTAATGTCTGCAAGAAAACAGCCAAGTTCAGAGAGCACCAAGGACCCCTACAATTCTCCTCCTCCTCCCACACCCCACCCCCTCCTCACACTGATGATGTCCCCTAGTTGGGTAATGAAACGTCCACAAGAAAAACCCACAAAGCTCAGAGAGCACCAAGGACCCCACAATCCTCCTCCAATGGATAAATGTCTCACTTAGCAACAACAGAAATGTCAGGCCCAATTGAAGTCATAAGTCAAGGACTACCCGTATTTGCCAAGGGAACATTTCTCAACCTAGAGGCCTTTAAGGTGGGTGGACTTCCATTCCCAGAATTTCCCCAGCCGGCTCAGTTGTCGAGGCTGAAAAATGTTGCTTTAGGGCAGGGGTCCCAAAACTTGGCAACTTTAAGACTGGCGGACTCCAACTGCCAGAATTCTACAGCCAGCTGGGCTGTATCTAACAAAATGAAATTCAATGTAGAGAAAAGGAAAGTCTTACACTTAGGCAGGAAAAACCCAAAGGACCCATGTAGACTGGGTGAAACCAGGCTCAATAGCAGGAACTGGGAGGGGGATCTTGGAGTCTGAGTGGACAACCAGCTAAATAGGAGCCAGCCGTGTGCAGCAGCAGCCAAAAAAGCCAACGCAATCCTAAATTGTATTAACAGAGGGACACAATCAAGATCAAAGGAGGTACTAATACCCCTCTATAAAGCCTTAGTAAGGACACACCTAGAGTACTGCATCCAGTTTTGGTCACCACACTATAAAAAAGATGTTGAGACTCTAGAAAAAGTGCAGAGAAGAGCAACCAGGATGATGAGGGGACTGGAGACTAAAACATACAATGATTGGTTGCAGGAACTGGGCCTGGCTAGTCTGGTGAAGAGAAGGACCAGGGGAGACAGGATAGCAGGGTTCAAATATTTGAGGGGCTGCCACGGGGAGGAGGAAGGGGGTCAAGCTATTCTCCAAAGCCCCCAAAGGCCAGACAAGGAATGATGGATGGAAACTGAACAAGGAGAGATTCAAACTGGACATAAGGAGAATTTTTCTGAGGGTGAGAACAATCCATCCCTGGAACAGAAGTTGCTTTCAGAAGTTGTGGGAGCTTCATCACTTGAGACCTTCAAGAGGAGACTGGACTGCCATTTGTCAGAAATGGTGTAGGGTCTCCTGCTTGGGGGTGGGGTTGGACTAGATGACCAATAAGGTCCCTCCCTTCCCTTCACTCTGACTATCTGTTAACATCTGAGTAGCAGACAATTATATGAGCGTTCTGGGAGTTGAAGTCCACCAGTCTTAAAGTTGCCAAGTTTTTTGTGGGGTGGGGCTGCTTTAGGGCCTTAAAAGCTCCTTGGAGTTGCTCCAAGGGCTCCAGACAATACTACATGTCTCCAGCATCCTCCCTGTAGCATCTCCGTCCCTTGCAAATGAGGAACACACACACACACACACACACACACACACCGGGGATGGGTTGCCTCGGTCCTCCTCCAAACACAATACAAAACTCTGGCCTTACGAAGGACACAGACCACCGAGGAGGAGGAGGAGGAGGAGGAGGAAGAGGAGCCTGGCTTAAGCGTTTGCAACCTCCGAGTCACAAACAGTCAGGAAAACCAGCTAGGCAGTGGTGCACAGTTCCAAGACTTGAATTTGAGTCCTGCCGAGCCTGGAAAGCAGAGAGATTTCCGTGGCTCTCCGTGACCCTGTCCACAAGGAACAGGGAGTGGGGGTAAAGTGTGTGTTTTGGGGGTGGGGGGAGCTTCCGGCTGACATCAGGGGTCGGGAATGAGGCCTGGCCGTGAGAGAGAGGAGGAAGGGAGAAGGGGGGGTGTTGCATACGGCGCTGCATAACTGAAGAGTGACTTCACTGGCCGGCATTCTTGGCTTAAGCCAGAGAGAGAGAGAGAGAGAGAGAGAGGCTGGCAGGGCTATTTTAGGTCCTGTGGATGGAGGCCGTCTCCCTCGCTGGTGGGGAGGGGGGAGGGAGGGAATTCAAAGAGGGAGGTCCCCATGCAGGGACAACCAAGCTCCCCCTCCCACCCCAGCTCTTCCCCCTCCCCTCCCCTGCCGGGGTCTGGAAAAGCATCCATACGGCTCAAAGGCACTCATGGTTACAGGAGTCCCGGGATGGGAAACTCGGGGGAGGGGCGGGAAGGGCGGAAGAATGGGGAGGGGGGAAAGGGGAGGGCTGAGGTTGCAGAGCCCCAAATGAAAGACCAGCGAAGTTAACCCGGCCACCACAGAAGGAATTAACTGGGGAAGAAAGGAGGAGAGAGAGAGAAAGAGAGAGAGAGAGGGAGGGAGAGATTGGATTGGAGGCCACCAGGTGATCATCATCTGGGAAGGCATAAAATATCAAGCGTTCTGGGATTTTAGAATTCAAACATTGTTCTGTTCTGTTCTATCCTATCCTATTCTACTCCATATATTCTATTCTATCCTATCCTATTCTCTTATTTTCTATTCTGTCCTATTCCATTCCACTATATTTCTATTCTATTCTATCCTTTTTCTCTTTTCTCTTCCCTCTTCTCTTCTCTTGTCTTCTTCTGTTCTATCCTATCCTATTCCACTGTATTTCAGTTCTACCCTTTTTCTCTTCTCTCTTCTCTTCTCTTCTTTTCTTCTATTCTATTCTATTCTATTCTATTCTATCCTCCCATCCCATCCCATCCTAAGCATCATCTATTTCTATTCTGTTCTGTTCAAATTCCTCTTTCTATTCTTATTTCTGTTCTGTTCTGTTCCTATTCTACTCTATCCTGTGCTGTGCTGTTTTATTCTACTTTATTCTATTCTATCCCACCTTGCCCTATCCTACCCATCCTCTATCCATTCCTATTTTGTTCTGTTTTGTTCCTATTCTGGTTCCATTCTGGTCCTCTTCCTCTTCCATTCTCTTCTATTCTGTTCCGTTCCAAACAATACATTCACTGCGCCGAATCTTCAGCAGGCATCCCAAGCAAGGATTCGGGCCCTGTGGTATGAATGAGCTAGCAGAGAAGGATAAACCACGAATTTTTGTGCAAGGGAAAGCAACCGCCTTGCCTTCTTCTGCACCATTAATCCATGGAATGGCTTCCCTCTAGAAATTAGGGGTGCTCCAGCGCTGGAGGTTTTCGGCCCCTTGGGTGGTACGGTAGGGGGCCTCGTGCTTGAGCAGGGGCTGGACTAGAGCACCTCCAAGGTCCCTCTTTTATTCCGTATTCTCTTCTTACCTGAACCCAGAGCAGGTACTGAGCACTACCCAGGAATCCACGTGGCCTCGGACGTAGCCGTGGAAGTAACAGAGTTCCTGAAAAGAGAAGCCACAAAATTCAGGTAAGTCGTCTGGTAGACTCACTGCCACCATCTCTAATGATCTCTGATGATCTAAGTGCTAGAGCCCACTGGAACTACATAGCCAAAAAGGCATTAAGAGTTGTTAACCTAATCCTACGTAGCTTTTCCTCTGGTAATATCACACTACTAACTAGAGCATACAAAACATTTGCTAGACCAATACTCAAATACAGCTCATCAGTTTGGAACCCACATTACGTATCTGATATTAACACAGTTGAGAAAGTCCAGAAATATTTCACAAGAAGAGTTCTCCACTCCTCTACTCGTTGCAGAATACCTTATGCCACCAGAATTGAAATTCTAGACCTAGAAAACCTAGAACTACGCCGCCTTCGGTCCGATCTAAGTAGGGTATATAAAATCATACATTGCAATGTCCTACCTGTCAATGAATACTTCAGCTTCAACCATAACAACACAAGAGCACACAATAGATACAAACTCAAGGTTCTTCGCACCAAACTTGATTGCAGGAAATCAAGACTTCAGCCACAGAGTGGTCAATGTCTGGAATCCTCTACCTGACTCTGTAGTTTCTTCCCCAAACCCCAAAAACTTTAACCTTAGACTGTCCTACTATTGACCTCACCCCTTTCCTAAGAGGTCTGTAGGGGGCGTGCATAAGTGCACCAACGTGCCTACTGTCCCTGTCCTATTGTTTCTTTTATTTTTCTTATATGTACCCATTTCATGTATTCATAACCATGCTTATACTTATAGCTGTTATCTTATAATTGCTTGACAAAATAACATAAATATAAATAAAATAAAACAATCGAGCCCAGAATTTCCCCTGCTAAGTGAGACAGCTGTTATGTGAGTATCTGCCCCATTTTATGATGCTTTCTGGTCACGGTTGTTAAGTGAATCACCGCCATGGTTAAGTTACTAACCCAGTCATTAAGCAAATCGGGCTTCCCCCGTTGACTTTGTCAGGTTGTAAAAGGGGAGCGTGTGACATCTCCCCACCAGGACGTTGCGACCGTCGTAAATACGAGCCGGTTGCCAAGCCTCTGAATTTTGATCCTGCGATTTTTGGGGATGCTGCAATGGTCGTAAGTGTGAATCACAGTCATCAGCCCTCGCTTTTTCAGTGTTGTCATCCTTAAATGGACTGTTGGAAGTCAAGGACTACCTACATCAGGAAGTGTTCGCTGGGTGAGATTATTGTGAACGTTGCCTGCGGAATCATTCATGATTTTCTGCAGCGTCTCACACCTAATTAAAATCAAATAATCATGCTAATTTCACCCTAGCTGATGGGTTTATTATTTGAACAGATCCTATTTTCAGAGCACTGGAGCACAACCCAGCATCTAAAAACAACTCTTTTCCGACAACTAAATAAGTATTTGCTGTATTTGCTTGGCTGAATCTGAAGAGGAAGACGAACAGCCGACAGGGAGCGGGAGTGTGGCTCCATTGGCTGTGGAGGAAACTGGGGAAGGGCACAGTCTGGCTGGGCAGAGCAGGGGAGAGGCAGAACAAGGGAGAGGGAGTTCAGAGGAAGACCCAGGCCCACCCCCTCTTCATCCTAGGGCATGCAGGGAGGAATGGAGAAGGGAGCAACGTGGGTGGCATGGCTTACAGGGAAGGAAAGGGCCCTGATTCCCTTCATTAGTTGCAGCTAGGAACAGAGTTTATATAAAAAAAGGCAAGCTGTGTGCGGAGCAAACGTGACTTTATCTTGTGTTGTCGTGGCTTATCTGTGTTCCTGGCGTCTTCCCAACCGTGTGAGTTTCGCTGTGCTTTCAAGTCTGAAATTCTTGCTCCTGCCTTGCCAAACTAATTACTTCAGTTTGGTTGGTTTGGACTTTAAGTTACAGTTTGTCTTTACCCTGTTTTGGACTATAGTCAAAGGCTGTTCCCAGGAGAGTTTTTTTCTCCAGCCAGAAGGTAACCTTGACATTGGGGGCAAAGTTGGGAGATCATAAAGGGACTCTTATTATCTGACCATGTTGCCTTTGCGCCAAGCCCCGAGTCATCACAGATGACTGTGACTAACAGGTCACAGGAAGTGAATTTTAAAACTCTGTTCCTTGCCCAAACTTAAAAAGAAAGTATCTTGTTAAAACAGTTCACAGCAAGCGGGGTAAGAGCATACGGTGTCAGGTATGAATTCCACAGTTGTCAGGAGATCATGAGATTGCCAGAAGGAGGAAAGGCAATAGGGCACAAAGGGTGTTATATACAGGTGGTGTTGGATGACACTGTAATTGGAATGTAAAAGACGCTGTACCAGTATAACTGTTAATTATTAGTAGAAGTGTTTGGTTTATCTGCTGTTCAGTTTTAAATGGGAGGAATGTTAAGGTATTAAGATTTAAGGACTGACCAGCAGTGAACAGCTGCCAGATGTAGGCTGATGTAACAAGCGTGATTCAGAAGAGTTTGAGTATTTTCCCTTTAAGGCTGGAGAGTAAAGTTCCCTTTAAGAGGTGGGTATATAAAAGGCAGACATTAGAAGGCATAGTTCTCTTTCCTTGTGTCCAGTACTCAGCGCAGAAGTTCCCCGTGTGTTAGGAAGAAGGAAGCTTGCTTGTAAAGGTATTTTGCCCACCACGTGTGTATTGTCTGTATATACCTGTTGTATATTAAACCACTATTACTGTCTGTGTATTATTCCTGGGTTGTCTTTTATGAGGATAGTCACGCTGCCAAACGCTCTGATAAAATGTCCATGGAGATTTTCCATCATCCAGGTCATGGTTGTTCCAAAAAGTCCTTTTTCAAGAGGCGGATGGACTTTCTTGGTTGCTTTTTTTTTTTCCTTGAAGGCGTTTCGCTTCTCATCCAAGAAGCTTCTTCGGTTCTGACTGAACGGTGGAGGATGGGAGGATTTATATTCCTTGAAGCCACCTGGTCATTTGCGTTCTCTCCGAGAGTCGTTGAGGCCACTTGGAAGATTTATCTGTGCCCCCCGAATAGTGCAAATGAGTGTGTGGAACCGTCTTGGAATTGCGGGAAGGACTGTGTTGCAAACACAATCCTTGCGACTATCCCAACTGGGCCTTCATCAAATCCACAGAAGGAGCCAGCAGAAGCATCTCCAGGCCAAAAAAGAGAGCAATAAACGAAGCAACGGTTGTCATTCCATACATTGCCGGAATATCAGAAAAGCTCAGGAAGGATCTTCAGCCAACACAACACATGGGTACACTTCACACCCCAAAATACACTAGGCAGAAGCTTCTCCACCCCAAGGACAAAAACACCCAGAGCACAAACTGAACAACGTGGTATATGCAGTACAATGCAGTCAGACGTGTGCAGATCTATACATCGGAGAAACGAAACAGCCCCTTCACAAACGCCGCGGCACAACACAGGAGAACAAATCCCTCAGGACAAGATTGTAGCAGTCCGTCTGCGTTTGAAAGACACAGGGTGCTCTTTTGAAGACCAGCAAAGTCCACATTTTGGACAGAGAGGAGCTCTGGTTTGAAAGAGGAGCTCAAAGAGGCCATCTGTGTCCAAATTGAACAGACGGAGAGGGATACAACACTGTGATGACCCAGGGTGGGATACAAAATAAACACAGTTACAGAAAACAAGTGAAGCCCCTTTTATTACTTCACTTTGCTTCCAAGCTCTGAATATTCTTGACCGAAGACAAAAAAATCCCACACCAACAGTTACAAGAAGAAGGAAAAAAAGCAACACAAACCAGGCAAGATAAGTGCTGGAGGATGTCCACAGATAACACACACTGGGAAGGATGCCAAACCCAGAGAGGAATCATAAACTGGAGATATTTCCATGCTTTGTTTCCAGCGCTTGCCCATACGCATGTCCGTCCTCTTATCCAGTTGTCACAGCTGCAGCCCATGAAGAGGGTCAAGGCCCTCTCCTCCTGAGTAGACCACATTTCTCCCTTATCTTCTCCTCCCTGCATGCCCTAGGATGGAGAGGGGATGGGCCTGGGTCCTCCTCTGACTGCCCAGCCGGCCTCTGCCCTTCCCCAGCCTCCTACACAACCTCCGGAGACACACTTCCACTCCTCTTGGCTGTTCCTCCTCTCCCTCTCCACCAAGGGCATGACACAACACCATCTACCTCCAGTCTACAACACCCGCTTTTCAACAGTTCCAAGAAGGCTCCACACCCATTTGCACCACTCAGGTGATCCCCACAAGGACACAGATAAACCTCCAAGTGGCCTCAACAGCTCTCTAAAAAGGATGCAAACGACCAGCTTTATCTGCAAGGGATAGAAATCCTTCCAAGTCTCCAGCATTCATGCAGAACTGAAGAAGCTTCTTGGACGAGAAGTGAAACCTCTTCAAGGAAAAAAACAAAACAAAAGAAAGTTCAGTTACTGCCTCTTGAAAAAAAAAAGCACCTTTGGTTGTTATGACTCCCCTTCAAAATTCCAACGAACAAAACAGAAAGCAGCCGTTTCAAATTAAATCAAACAGAAAGAAGTCTTACAAGATAACGGCTGGCAGGAAGCTCAATCCACAGCATAAATCTTTACTCAAATAAGTCACTTTGTTCCTGGCAAATTGTACCAGCCCAGCTGTGTCCTTTTATACTCATTGAGGCAACGTGCTGATTTACTGACTCGCTCTCCTCATTCGCTCCAGCTGATTTTGCCTTCTCAACCGTCTTCTATTTTTTACATTTAACCACAAATTTTCCAAGTTCTCATCTCCACTAGAAGACTCTCTCAAAACTTCCCTGTCAGCCATTCCTGGCTGTTGATCAGATAAGGAACCAGAGGAGGTCAAAGGTCCTGACAATTCTAATACATCAGGTCTGTCGTCCTTTGTCACGTCCATCTCCTCATCCTGGTTATCAGTCCAATCAGTAAGCCAGGCCGGCTCATATTTTTCTGCCATGACCTCCTCACTTGAACTCATATCTGTCACAGGAGCTGAATCCAAGCCCGGAGCCACAACATTTGGTTAATCCAGGGGAGAGAAAATGAGAGAAAATTTACAATTTGGCCGAGGAGAAGAGGGTTGATTTTCTGCCTCCTTATTCAAGCGAAAGGCCAAACCAGCGATCGCAAACCCAAAACAACGACAGAAAGATGAGTAAAAAATCGTTGCCTCTCCCCTCTGGCCTCACCGACCCACGAAAATAAAATTATTTTCCCAGAACAGCTAATTAACCCGGGCTGCCCTGCTGCCATCTGATTTTAAAACAAAGAAGACATTTATGCAAGCAGAAGGAATTGTGGCTTCGCAGGAAACACGAGAATCAAACAATGTCAAAGGCTGAATTTTTAACATCAGCCGGATAATTTCTCCCCCACCCACTTTTTTGGGGGTAAAAAGTTTTTTTTAATTTTTTATATTTCAAAAACATCTCTTTTGGTGAACAGCCTGGTTCCAGGTTTTCACATTTCCGTACAAACATGACCTCGGTTACATATTCATCTTTCACAGTTGATTTGATATTGTATCATGACATTTCATAGTTTCTGTACATTTTCTCAAATATTCTTATATGCTTCAAACTCATTTTTATGTATTTTCTATTCATCGTTGTACATTATATTTTTGTCCATCGCACTTGCAATTTCATCGCACACTCTTATTTCCTTATTCCAAAGGTTCCATCTTAATTCTAATAATTCAAAACAAAAATTCCCCTTTAATTACCACTTTGAGCGTAGCACCTCTTTGTTTTAGACATCATTCAGTTAACTCCTCTTTAGTTCATAATAATGATTTATCACATTGTAATCATTTTTTAATGATTACCTTAAAAGCCAGTAACAATAGTTTCCTAATAACTACTAATAACTTCCTAATAACTTCCTAATAACACATATGCATTTTAGGTCAGATTCCACATGGTGTTTTTCCCTTCAATTACATTTTAAATCATTTATGGTTTCAAATACATCGATCTACTTGGTTAATCATAAAAACTGATGTTAATCTTTTTATAAAAATCAATCCAATGATTCATTTTAACTGTATTTCTTCCCCTTTTGACTAAGGGCTGTAAAAGCCATTATCCAACCATGTTGGTCATGCTGACAAAAACGGTTTCCATCCACGCGTGGACCAGAAGCAGAGGTGGTATATTCAGCCGGTCCAGATCGGTTCTGGAGAACCAGCAGTGGAAATTTTGAGTAGTTCTGGAGAACCGGCCAATCCCGCCTCTGACTGGCCCCGCCAACCCCGTCTCTTCTCTGCCTCCCGTTGAGTCCCAGCTGATCGGCTGGGTCTCCTTTGGTTGCCCTGCACAGGAGAAGGGAGCTGGAAAGCAGGTCAGTGGGGTGGGGAAAGAAAGGAGGATTTTGCAGTATATCCTTCCCCTGCCAGGCCCGCCAATCTACACTCATAGAACTGGTAGTAAAAAATTTGAAGCTTATATTTTCCACCTCTGTAGTTGAATTGCTCTGGTGATAGTAAATTCAAATTCGAATTAAGTCCCCGTAAGTTTAGAGAAGGCAAATTTCTGAGCCGCTCGTTGACTGGTGAAGTATGAAGGCAAGAGTTTAACAAGCAATTTAGAGGTTAGTTCAAAACAGTGCTGTGCTGTATTCTGGCAACAGCAGGTAAGTCCTCAACTTACAGCCACAATGGAGACCGAAATGATCGAGCGAGAGGCTTGTTGAGTAAGTTTGGCCCCCATTTCGCAACCTTTCGGGCCACCGTTGTTAAGCGAAACACTTAAAAGTTGTCAAGGGGGTAAGACCATAGTTCAGGGAACCTGGCTTTCTCCCTTCCTTCTCAGAGGGTCCCCAAAAGGGATCACAGTGACCCCAGGATGCTATGACCGTCATAAATACGAGTCAGTGGCCAAGCGTTCAAATTTTGATCCCGTCACAAGGATCAGGGATGGGATGCAAATATTTTTACTAATGGTTCTGTGGGTGTGGCTGGGTGAGAGTGGCCATGTGGCTGGGTGGGTGTGGCTTTTTCTTCTTTCTTTTTGCAGCAGCAGCAGCACTTCCCACCGCGCTCCATTTTGGGGCCTCCTGGGCGTCAGGGAAGCCCTCCTGGGCGAAGCAGTAAGACAACGAGGAGGATCCTGAAACAGCTGATCATCAGAACAGCTGATCGTCCTCTCCTTCCTTCCTTCCTTCCTCCACTCCTTCCTTCTTTCCTCCTTCATTCGTTGCTTCCTCCTGGGCAAAGCAGTAGGACGGCGAGGAGGATCCCAGAACAGCTGATCATCAGAACAGCTGATCGTCCTCTCCTTCCTTCCTTCCTTCCTTCTTTCCTCCACTCCTTCCTTCCTTCCTCCTTCATTCATTGCTTCCTCCTGGCCAAAGCAGTAAGACAGCGAGGAGGATCCCGGCACAGCTGATCAAACAGCTGATCGTCCTCTCCTTCCTTCTTCCTTCCTTCCTCCACTCCTTCCTTCTTTCCTCCTTCATTCGTTGCTTCATCCTGGGCAAAGCAGTAAGACAGCGAGAGGATGACAGCTGATCATCAGAACAGCTGATCGTCCTCTCCTTCCTTCCTTCCTTCCTTCCTTCCTCCACTCCTTCCTTCCTTCCTTCTCCTCTCCTTCCTTCCTTCCTCCTTCATTGTTGCTTCCTCCTGGGCAAAGCAGTTCGCGGCACAGCTGATCATCTGATCATCCTCTTCTTCTTCCTTCCTTCCTTCCTTCATCCACTCCTTCCTTCCTTCCTCCACTCCTTCCTTCCTTCCTCCTCCACTCCTTCCTTCCTTCCTCCTTCATTGCTTCCTCCTGGGCAAAGCAGTAAGACAGCAAGAGGGATCGCGGCACAGCTGATCATCAACACAGCCGATCGTCCTCTCCTTCCTCCTTCCTTCCTTCCTTCCTCCCTCCACTTCTTCTTTCCTTCCTTCCTCCACTCCTTCCTTCCTTCCTCCTTCATTCGTTGCTTCCTCCTGGGCAAAGCAGTAAGACAGCAAGAGGGATCGTGGCACAGCTGATCATCGCAACAGCTGATCAACGGGTGGAAGGAAAAAAAGAAATACTGTAAGGAGTAACTGGGTGGGCTGTTGTGGTTCACTGGCAGGAGGTGCAATGGCTGAGTCTCGGAGAGCGAGTACTCAGATGAGGGGCCTGCGTGTAATGCAGGGATGGGGCCAGGACTATCGCCGAGTGGGGTGCTCCCTTCAGAGACTGTGGAGGCTGGCAGCAGTGATGCAGAGAACCCCAAGGAGCCTGTGTGTGCCCAGTGTGTGTGCATGCAGGGCTGCTCGAAGAAAACAGCAGCCGCAGCATATGGGTGACACGGGAGTAAGGGTGCAAGATAATGGCCCCTCCCTTAAGAGATAAAAGCCAGCTGAGAAACCGGAGTTCTGTGCAGGAAGCAAAGAAGTTTCTGCACTCAAGCCTGGTGGACGTTTGGAATACCTTGGTTGGTGTTTGGAGACTCTTTGTGTTTGGAATATTTCTTGGCAACTTTATCTTATGTTCTTGGCAGCCTTGCACCACCTTGGCAAGGCTCGTTCTCATCAGAGATGATTAGTTTGAAACAACCTTTTAACCGGGAAGGAACGGAATTCGTAAAGAATCATTAAAAGGTTTTGCTGTTACCTCCGTTTGGGGTTGGTTTCCTTGGAACCAGTTTTGGGTCAGAACAGGGGCAGGTGATAAGGACTGATTGGGAGGGGAGGGGAAGGGAGGGGCAGGAAGAGAGGGGTGGGGTCAGCCAGGTGCACGATTTGCCAGTTCTCCAAACTGCGCAGCATTGTAACAACCGGTTCCCACCCGACAGAGATGTGGCAATGGCTGTAAGTGTAAATAAACGGTCCTAAATCGCTCTTTTTCAGGGCCCTTGTAACTTTGCTCACTAAATGAATGATTGTAACTTGAGAACAACCCGAAAACAAACTTTTTTTCCCTAACCCCACTTCGCACGGTCGACTTAGCCCGGCTGCACTTGATCTCAACTCTTATCTGCAGCTCCACAAAACTCGTTCTACTCACGGTGTGGTTGGGTGAGACGATCACCGGCTGCCCGTCTTTGGTGTAATGGACCTCGGTGTAATCTGGAGACAGCAACCTGCTGAGAAAAGGGGAGGGAACGGACGACCATTTAACTGTGATCCAGAAGTATTCTTGCAGCTGCCCAAAAACGCCAACACAGTCCTAGTCTTCATCAACAGAGGGATAGAATCGAGATCATGTGACGTGTTAATGCCGCTTTATAAGGCCTTGCTAAGGCCACACTTGGAATACGGCGTTCGGTTTTGGTCACCACCACCACCACCCATGTAAAAAAGATGTTGAGACTCTAGAAAGAGTGCAGAGAAGAGCAACAAAGAGGATTAGAGGACTAGAGGCTGAAAGAAGCGAAGAACGGTTGCAGAAATTGGGTGGGTCTAGTCTAGTTCCAATGGTAGTCTAGAATTGGAAAGAATGAGGGGGAAGAAAGAAGGCAGACGCATGAGAGAAAGAAGAGAGATAAAAGAGTTGTTTTATTTTATTTCTTTGTATCCCACTTTTATTACTTTTACAAACAATCTAAGGCAGGGAGCATATCCAACGCACCTTCCTCCTCCTATTTTCCCCCCTACAACAACCCCGTGAGGTGGATTGGAGTGAAAGAGAGGGACTGGCCCAAGGTCATCGAGCGGGCTTTCATGGCTAAGGCAGGACTTGAATTCAACATCTCCTGCCTTCTAGCCTGATGCCTTAATGGACTGATGGTTGGACAGACGGACGGAGGGACAGAGATAGAAGATAGATAGATAGATAGATAGATAGATAGATAGATAGATAGATAGATAGATAGATAGATAGATAGATGATGGATGGAGAGATGATGGATGGATAGATGGATGGATAGAGAGATGGATGGAAGGAGAGATGGATGGATGATGGAGAGATGGATGGAAGGAGAGATGGATGGATGGATGAGGAAGGAGAGATGGATGGATGGATAGATGGATGGATGGAGAGATTATGGATGGATGGATGGATGGATCGATGATAGAGATGGATGGATGGAGAGATGGATGGAAGGAGAGATGGATGGAGAGATGGATGGAGAGATGATGGATGAATGGATGATGGATGGATGGATGATGGAGAGATGGATGGATGGATGGATGGATGGATGGAGAAATGATGGATGGATGGATGGGTGATGGATAGATGAATGGAAGGAGAGATGGATGGATGGAGAAATGGATGGAAGGAGAGATGGATGGATGGAGAGATGATGGATGAATGGATGGATGGATGATGGAGAGATGGATGAACGGAGAGATGGATCGATGGATGGAGAGATGGATGGAAGGAGAGATGGATGGATGATTGGATAGATGGATGGAGAGATAATGGAAGGAGAAATGGATGGAAGGAGAGATGGATGGATGAAGAGATAAATGGAAGGAGAGATGAATGGATGGATGGAGAGATGAATGGAAGGAGAGATGGATGGATGGATGGATGGATGGAGAGATGATGGATGGATGAAAGAAGAGATGGATGGATGGAGAGATGCATTGATGGATGGATGGAGAGATTATGGATGGATGGAGAGATGAATGGAAGGAGAGATGGATGGATGGATGGAGAGATGATGGATGGATGAAAGAAGAGATGGATGGATGGATGGAGAGATGGATTGATGGATGGATGGATAGATAGATGGATGGATGGAGAGATTATGGATGGATGGATGGATGGATGGAAGGAGAGATGGATGGATGGATGGATGGGATGATGGATGGATGGATGGATCAATCAATAGATAAATGAATCCAAATCATAATGCCAGAAGAGACCCTGGAGGTCTTCTAATCTACCCCCCAGCTCAAGCAGGAGACCCTCTCCCATTTCAGACAAATGCCCGTCCAGCCTTGTCTTGCAAACTTCCAGTGCTGTGACACCCACAAGCCCTGGAGGCGAGATGTTCCACTGACGGGCTGTTCTCACCGCCGGGACATTCCTCCTTCGTTCTAGGCCAGATCTCCCAGGTTGGATCTCCCTCGGAGGACCCTCCAATTCCCCTTCCCCCAAAAGTCCCCAATGGATGACCCAGAGCAAGGCAACCGGGTGGGGGGAAACCCTTGACGGCGTGGCCTTCTCCTATCGGAGGAACGCAAGAGGCCAGGATTGTCTCTCCAAAAGGGGCAAACGTGGCCACGGAGAGGCTGCCACGGTTGTTAACCACGAAGAAGGATCCCCAGTCCCTTTTGCCATTGTAACTTTGGACCGGTCGCTGAGTAAGCAGCTGTAAGTCAAAGACCACCTGTATTTCAGGAATGTAGTTTTGAATCAACCGATTTGAATCATTTTGGCTGCAAACAACTCTGGCTTCTGCAAAAGGACAGCCTGTCTCCCCCACTCCTTCCCGGGAGGTCTGTTCCCAGACAGCGGCAGCGGCATCAGCAGCAAAAGCCTCTCCCCCACCCCCAGGTCTCCCAGCCCCTCCCCAGTGATCTCAGGCTGAATCACGTCTCCCATCTGCCTGGGCTCTCTCAACAGCTAGGCTGGGACAGGCATCCAAGGCAGCTCAGCCGCTGACAAATCGCTTCCTGATGTTGGGCTGGACAATAGAGAGCCAAGCAGCAGACAAGAATATTAATCAAAAGCAGAGAGGGAAGGAGAAAGAAAGGTGAAAGAGAGAGAGAGAGAGAGAGAAGAGAAAAAGAGAGGCTGGCAGATAGAGTGAGAGAGTGAAGGAAAGGAAGACAGGAAGACAGAAGGAAAGGAAAGGAAAGGAAAGGAAAGGAAAGGAAAGGAAAGGAAAGGAAAGGAAAGGAAAGGAAAGGAAAGGAAAGGAAAGGAAAGGAAAGACACAAAGAGAGAAAGAGACAGAAAAGACAGAAAGAAAAAGAAAGGTGGAAAGAGAGAGATAGAAGAGAAAAAGAGAGGCTGACAGATAGAGTGAGAGAAAGAAAAACAGGAAAACAGAAGGAAATGAAAGGAAAGGAAAGGAAAGGAAAGGAAAGGAAAGGAAAGGAAAGGAAAGGTAGAAAGAAGTAAAGGGAAGGGAAGGGAAGGAAAAGAAAAGAAAGGAAAGGAAAGGAAAGGAAAGGAAAGGAAAGGATAAAGAAGGAAGGAAAAGAAAGGAAAGGAATGTAGAAAGGGAAGGAAAGGTAGAAAGAAGTAAAGGAAAGGAAAGGAAAGACACAAAGAGAGAAAGAGAGAGAAAAGACAGAAAGAGAAAGAGAGAGAGAGAGAGAAAGTGAGTGAGAGAGAGAGTCAGAAAGAGAAAGTGGAAAAAAGACAAAGACACAGAGAGAGAGAGAGAAAAAAGAAAGACAGAAAGAGAAAAAGAGATAGACAGAAAGAAACAGAGAAAGTGAGTGACAGACAGAAAGAAAAAGTGGAAAAAAGAAAGACAAAGGAGAGAGAAAGAGACAGAAAGAGAAACAGAAAGACTGAAAAAGATGAAAAAAGAGTAAGACAGAGAGAGGGGAGAGAGAGAGAGAGAGAGAGAGAGAGAGAGAGAGAGAGAGAGAGAGAGAGATGGGTATTGTTGGCGCTTTCCTCCTCCCCCATGGGAGGCAGCCTAGCAGAGCCTAAAAGGTTTTGTTTCCCAACTTTTACCCATTTTAAGATGGTCGGACTTCAGTTCCCAGAATCCCCCAGTCAGCATGAATTCATGAATCAAAGTCCAGATGCCTTCAATTAAGCCAAGGTTGGAAAACACTGCCTAGTGGGAAGGATGTCAGCTTTTTAACA
>NC_141995.1:3602271-3603515 GCF_049901715.1 Pseudonaja textilis
CGCTACCGGCTCGGCAGAACCAGGGTGAACCGGTAGAATCCCACCCCTGCAGTTCGGTGAACTACATGTAAATTTAACAACCAGTTCAGCCAAACCGGTCCAAACCGACGGAATTCCAGCCCTGGAGCTTTCTCAAAGGACGAAGAGGAAAACGTCTAAGAGACAAAAGAACGTATGAGCAAAGGAGGAGTCCAAAAAAAATGCTTGGCCTCAACGAAGCTCAGAATGTGCCGAAGTTTGCAAGAAATGCCCCGAACCACATCAAAAACAGGGACTTGGCTCGGTCTGAATCAAAGGTTAGGATTAAAATAGAAACCTTTGTGGTCATTTGTTACTGTGAATGCGCTGGCCCGCATTAAAAATGGAATTCTGTGGCCTGCTCTCAGAAAGAAAGTATCTATACACATCCATAACGCACATTGTCATGCTCCTGGGGGAGACGGACTCTGAGTCAGAGGAGGAACAGCCAACGGAGTGGAAGTAGGGCTCCGGAGGTGGTGGAGGAGGCTGGGGAAGGGCAGAGGCCGGCTGAGCAGTCAGAGGAGGACCCAGGCCCATCCCCTCTCCATCCTAGAGCACGCAGGGAGGAGAGGATCAGGGAAAAACAGGCATGATATTCCCCTCTGGAAAAAAAATCGGGGCCGGCCAAAAGAGACCCCGCGCAGCGCGCCAAGAAATCGCACACACAACACCAATGCTACACGCCCTTCCTTTCCAGCCGGTCAGGTGTGGATCAGCTCCGGAGCTGGGCAGCCGCTTCCCTGGTGGCGGGGCCAAGGCCGCTGCCCGGGGAGCGCCCGCTGCTTTCCCTCGCCAGGGCCGGGCGATGGTGTGTTGCCCTGCGCCGTGTGGCCCCCACCTGGCAGCGCGCTTCTCGGCACGAGGCAGCCGGGTTGCCCAAGGAGCCCGGCCGGCTAGGCGAGGGGAAGGGAGCGAGGGCCCTGCCGGGCTGGGGCAGAAAACCCGCTTGGCAAGAGGCCGGGGAAGCCTGCGGGCGGAGGACCAAGTGTGCTGGGAGGCAGAGATTCAGCCGAGACCATCAGACGGAGAGACGGCTGGTCTGCTCCGGTGCCGCCGCTGCTGTTGCAAAGCGCCGCTGAGGCTCTTCCTTTTGCCTTTCCCTTCCTGAGGCAACACGGGACTGGAGCCGGCGCAGAGCCGCCGGGCGGTAGCAACTCCTGACTCAGGGGGCCTTCGAGGGAGGAGGAGAAGAAGGGGGAAAGGGTGGAGGGGGCGATAAAGGT